>NC_134651.1:7520040-7821002 GCF_030463565.1 Pelecanus crispus | reverse complement strand
TCTCATATATGCAATCAGCTGGCATACAGAGATTTACATATGCATAACTGTGCATCAGAGCGTGCCCAGCTCTCTAGAAGAAGCTAAGACAAATCAATGTCAGTAACATTATGAAACTAAGCATCATGTTTATATGCACAGATTTGGTGATCGGAAGTCTAAGCTTCTGCAAATCTGCCAAGTCATATTTAGCCAATACCTTGCTCTTGTTTCAAGGCGTTACAGAAGCGTTCTAGATTTCCCTTTGCAGCACCGCTTCACTCGTAAGTGCATGCCCCATTTAGATTCAAAATGCTACAGACTTCCATTTAGATTTACCTCAAAACAATTTACTTACTGTATTGTTAAAGTCAAATGGGGGGGTAGAGTTGGGGAGATGTGTAGAGCTGACAGTGCTGAGCTCTACTTCATTTTCACCTAAGTTTTCCTTCCTTCTTTGTTTACAGTAGCAATAATAATTAATTACACAAATATAAGCCTTGAAGTGTCTTGTTTATTCATTGAAATTATGTCATCTATTTTCACATTGCCAGAACTCATTTTCTGCCTTTGTACTAGATTCACATGTCAGATTTTCTTCTAATACAAATAGAAGAAAAGCAAGGTTGGGCAGCCCACTGCTGATAACACAGTATTAGAGATTGCCTAAGAACGCTTTGTCCCGAAGCTTGTACTAACATGTAAATAAAAGAGTGTCCAAAGTACAAATTAAGGGTGTTCTTTGGTAGCTTTAGCGAACAAGTTTTGATTTCTAGTTAGATGAAAACAAAAAAAAAAAAAAAATTCTAAACTTTTGGGACAGTTAACAGTTATTTTAGATATTAATTTTAAAATTTGTTTTAAAACAAATTCAACACATTTCATTTTAATTAAGGCAAAGGTGTATCAGAACTGTAAAAGCGGGCTGTGAATGCAACACATTAAAAACGCTCAAACAGCTGACAAACATGCATACACTAATGCAAAGATATTTCTGTTGTGTTAAAAGTAGAGCTAACTGGGCTACATTACAATGCCAGGTGAAAGAGGAACAGAGAAGAAATCTGTATGTAGGGCAGGTGACACCATGGACTGTTCTTGTTTTCCCTTAAAGAGGCCAATTCCTTCCTGGATTTCCTAAGTTTCCAGAGTACAAAAATGACATCAATCTGATTTTCTGCAGTTCTTCTGTTTTTATAAATCTGTTATTAGCAATAGTGATAAAATGCAGCAACTTTACAAAATACGCTATGAAGAAAAATAACGTGCACTGAAATAGAAACTTTGTGCTGTTTGGCAGATCACAAAACGTGTGAATCTTTGTTGAAGAATCCCTTCAGAAATAGTCACACAAAATGCCACAAAACAATTCTTTCTATACTGTGCAAATTTAATTTTTGACTCTAGTGGAAAGTGGTAAACTCCTCTCCTATTACTTTTTGCAGGTTACACTTCTTGAACACCACAGAAAATGCAAAAGGGACAAAAATTACTCTTAAGCGTAGCACTAGGTCTGTCATTAACCTTCAACTCCTATTCAAAGGATCACGAGCATTTCTATACATGTTAATGAAGTTCTCTTTCACAGCAGTTTTAGTAAAACGTTCCATGTATTTTCGATTGCTATCGCAAAACTTAAGTTCAAGGAGAAAATAACTAAGACATTTTTATTAGCAGTGATAGTAGATACTACTATAGTAGATAGTAGCAGATACTTCACTGCATCTAAACCATCTCAAGTATTTCTTATAATGAAATGCCAACAGATATCCATTCTTATGCTAACACTTTTGCATTAAAATGGGTTTACTGATATTGCCCATTAAGTTCACTTACCCAGCCAGCAAATATGTAACAAAACCAGCTTACCTTTTGATATGTTTACAAGCAGCATTATGCACTATAATAACTATGTAAGATACTTTGAAAGAGAACAAGAAATTATAAATATTGAAGAAAAGAACACTATCAACTTAGAAGTACATATTCTTTAGAAACAAATAAAAAAAAACATAGCTATATATATTTTATGTGGCTAGTACTGCTTGCATGCAACATTTGCAAAGTAATTACCATAATTCACAAATACTTCTATAGAAGAAACTAAGAAATGAATCCATTATGCTAGTGGCATTCTCAAGTGTAATTGTATTATGCAGCTTTGATATACATTCATCAGGTAATTGGCAAGAATTTCTAGCATTTCATCCTTTATAAGCACTGAAAAGTCAGTATTATTTAACTGTTGCACGAACGTTAATAAAAAGTCATAATCCAGGGAGCTTACCCTGGGTCAACAGAAAGAAGCCCAGAACCATCCAAAGTTACTTCCAATGTCCAGACAAGAGATCTGAAAAAGAGAATAACAAAGGGTTTGTGACAAAGCTGACACAGAGCGCTCTGAAAGGAGCAAAATCAATTGTGACATTTTTCATTTATTTGTAAATGCCTCTTTGGCAGTATGCTCATTCAAAACGACAGTTGACTCTTATAGAATAGGGGAGGTGATGGTAAAATAGAGGAATCCTGACAGTTGCTTTAATGAGATTCTGCATTAGGACCACTCCACTACTTTCCCTCAACAAGGAGTAAGCCCTTCACTTTCAATCTTATATCCTCCAATTTGGAAAGCATTAACCCTATGAAAAACTCTACTCAGCCTCCTCTAATCAGAATCACAGCTCTTCTTTCTACCTTCTTCTCACTGGCATGCATGTATGGAGCTCATTCACAATTTTAAACACGTATGCATAGCACAGAGCAAATTAAACTTCAACTTGATAGTATTACTTTAATCAAAGTCTAGTTGCAGCGTGTGTGGTGAGGGGAGGACAAGACTCTTGAAATAGACCTTAATCGATATTAGGAGAGAGTGCAAGCCCACAGAGCATCCCTTCCAGCTCTAGGAATTATGCTGCTGGAAAGGTTCAGTGCAGGAACCTCTGATGCTCACGTTTTCTTTATTGCAAAAATAAATACGGAAATTTGCAACGTGACGTGAAACTTGCCTTCCAAATATTCAGAGAATAATCATTTTGGGAACAGAAGGAGACAGGGAACTTGAATAACTGTAACAACATGCACCATTATGCCAAATATTTCAGGAAGAGGCCACTAGTTTGAGGAGCTAACACTTGAGTGCACTTACTCTGACATACCTCCAATCTGAGCTATTTCATTCTCAAGCTTTCCAACAGTAACACCTTTTTGGTTGTTCAAACTTGTTTTCTACTACTATATCACATATCTTTCAATGGAAATAGATGACTACTGAATATATCATTGCAGCCTCAGGCTGCACCGAAATTAGTATTTTATCCTCTGTTAACATCAGTAAAACATCTATTATTACAACAGTAAAGGGGGGGTGGGGTAGGGAAAAAAAAAACCACCAACCACAAACACTCTCACATTGGCATTGCTAAGAAGAGCTTGAATCCTAGCTCTTTTGCATGAGGCAAGCATGTCTGAGTTGAAAAAAACTGAAACATCCACAATAATACTGTTCGGTCTGTGTCTCAGAAAACAATTCCATATTACCTCTGTATTACACCTGGCTAAGCCATGTTTGGGGAGCTTGCCATGAATTTATCATACCACAATCTTTCTTGGGGAAAAAAAAAAAAGAAAAAAAAAAAAAAAATGAAGAGAGATGAGTCACTTCCGTGAGTTAGAGCAGTAACAAGCAGTTTGCTTGACAGCCTTCACAGAACCAATGCAATAATCCACGGCTCAAGCAAAACTTCCATTTTCCAGTTGATTCATTTGCTTCCGAAATTTAGAGTATGGCACAGCTTTCTAAAGGAAGCATTTTTGGCACCTTCACTTTGAGGATGCAGACTAAAGGGGTAACTTCGAAGTCTTTTGCAAAATCCTTCCTGGTATATGAGGTCTTTTAAAAAGTCTCAATTGCTAGAAACAAGGACTGTGATTCACTTTCAGTATTAGCTTGTATTTTTCTCTTACTGAATATTCACTCTTCACTCAAACATTTTAAAATTAGCGTAACAAAGCCTAGCACAATATTGAAATCACCTACTGGGCATATCAATCTGAGTTCACCAAAAAAAACAGAGTACCATTCAAAACAAATTCTCTGGCAGTTTCTTCTGATTGATATAAATTCTCCTAAAAGTTAAAAGACCCTTCATATTTCATTCTGAGAAATACGCAGTTACTCCTAGCAATGTTCCACATTTGGATGGAAAGCTGAAAAGGCCAGATTCTACCCTCTGTTCCAGTATGGGAGCACCAATGAAAAATAATGAAGTCAACATGCATTTACTCTAGAAAGGAAAAAAATTACTATTTAGCTCCAACGAAGGCTGTTTTATAATTCAGACAGGTGATCTGGAGGCACAGCAGAGCAATAATGACTAACATCACATACTAGAGGGAGTATAAATTTTAATGATACTATTCATAAAACCCACATTTTAAAGGTTACAAAACAGAAATAACCTTACAAAGAAAACACATAAATCATTCAAGGTGTCGGGTTCCTACTCCTTAGCTATTTTAAGAATTAACAGCCTGTCCATCACTAAATAAACTAGAATACGCTGTACTTATTTATCCAGAACTGAAAAGGAATGTACACTAGAGTTCAGCAAGCATACACCACTATAGTCTCTCTTCTTAGCAGCACAATATCCATAATCATTTATACCTTCACTGATTTATTCATTGTTCAATAAAATTAAACAAGAACACTTGGCCAAATTCACTTACATTTAGACAAGATCACAACAATACATAATTAGCACTATACAGGCCAGGTAAGTTCCATGGACATTTCTTATTCAGACACAATTTTACATTTAGACACATTCAGACACAGCACTTAACTACCTGCTCATATGCACTTCATTGTATTCCCTTAAACTTCTTTAATGGCGCACTGACATCAACAGACTAGATCACCTGAACATTTAAAGATACTTAAATATCAGGGAACAAAAAAGTCCATTAAAACATTGGAGTGCTCACTGCATTTTGTTCTTGGTTTTTCAACCTTAACTTCAAAATTTTATTGCCTTGCATATAAAATTAAAGTTCACCCAATAAACTGCTGTACCATTTATGAAGGAACTCAGGTAAGCGTCTGGACAGATCACACCACACGAGCACTACGCTCCTGATTATCTGCACCACAAATTGACCTGAGCTATTACTAACACTGCTGGAAACGTTAAGTATATTACAGTTCATATCCATCTGTTACTAGAAGCTGCTCAATCAAGCATTAATTGTAGGTCCAATATGCAAACAGAAATAAGTAACACCCTTCCAAACCAAAAATCCCTAGGTAACCATCCTACTGTCCCCCCCAACCCAACCTTCATTCTATCCGTCCTTCATAAATTCATGCCTAAAACACCCTCCTCATAGTGTCAAGCACCAAATTTTACCATCATAATGGCTCAGTCAAGTTTCATCTAATCTATACCCCAGTCAGCATCCCTGAAACAACAGGGAGGCTTTGGGGGTAAATTAGGAGATGAACAGGCCTCTCTGGGTGCTGGTTCTTTTCAAGAACAGGGAAGCATTCTCTGCACATCCTCATGTGGCCCTCAATGAGGCTACTGTTGTCCAAACTCCGTGACTTTCATGGCAGAAATAGGGTCCAACATTGATACAGCATGCCAGTTATACCAATCAACTGGTCTGAAGCACGCATCACTTTTGCTTGTAGTAACAAGAAAGGAGGACATTCCGAAAATACAAACCTTTTCTTCATCTTGTCCTCCATACTGATGGACAAGAGTGTTGCAAAGCAACTTGCTATCCTCCCTCCACTCATACCATGAGGACGAAACAGAAACTGGGCCTTATATTCTCGTTTTTACTACTTTAATTGGTCTGCAATGGCAACTGTATTTATTGTTGTCCCTATACATAAGCTACTAATACAGGACATTTTAAAAGTCTGGTCATTAAAATGGTGACTTAGGGCTAATAAGCCACCATTAATGTTGCACTTTGACAGACCTGTCATTCAAATCTACGAACCATCTTTTGAGCTAAAGTGGATTTTGCAGAAATCACGTGTAGTTTTGCCCAGTGGTCATTTCTCTTCGTCACAGAAACTGGGACCTCCATTTCACTGCAGGTAACTTCCACCTCCGCCATACAAACTTAGGCTGAGCTCCGTTCTGGAAGTGGTATGCCAAGGGCCAGGCTCACCACAAAAACTTCCACTGCACAAGGCTTTCTGCATACTGGCTCAGAGATCAGGCCTTTACGTTTTGGTTTCCAGAGCTAATGCAGCTTTAATATTTATTACTTTTCTCCTTAATATCCTTCCACATTTGAGCTGTTTAATGGATAATAAAGAAATCATTTTTGAGTTTTTTCATAAGTAGACAAACATTAAAAGGCATTCGAACAAGGTCATTTTGCTTTGCTCCAAGTCCAACAAGACTATCAGATAAGGCCTCACCCAAAATCCTTCCATGTCAAAGGGAATAATTCTATTGGCTGGACTTTAATATTGAATGTAGATTTGGGATCTAGTCTCACTCCAAAGAGTGCAGCAATCAACCACACAACTACACAGCTCTCACTGGCAACACTCATTGGATTTAAAACTGGAACCCTGCATTTGAAATTTCTGCATCCAATTACCAGTTATCAGAGGCAACCAATCTCTTAAAACTGTACTGGTTAAAGAAAACTGAGTATTTGGGTTACAGTGGCAATAAACACCTAAATATTTTCAATAAGCTGTTTTCCTTATGCCATGTCTTTAATTCTGGAATCTTTTCTTGTAACTCTGGAGGAACTTTATTTAAGTAAACTGCTAACGTATTGTTTTTCCAATCTTTGTTTTCTTTAGGAAATTACTTGAGAAGAAAAACCTTTAACAGTGATCTCAGCATTCATACAGCAGTGAACTGCAGATACAGTAATTGCGTTGCTGTGAGCTATGACGACTTTCCCATGGGGGAGAAATGACCTGGTAATTCAAGAATGACAAAGTCAAAAGTAAGGTAAGCTGGGGGAGGGAAAGGATTTCCCCTTAGGATGAGATAAATATAATTTCTCACGGCAGTGTATATCTCTCTTAAGCCTCAGGTGGTTTTAAGTTAATGAGATTAGTTCCAGCAGGCAGTGAAATCCCAGGATATAGGATTTATATTTCAGCAGTTTTCACTTCATCCAGCAAGCACAGTGTAGTCAATCTTTGTGTCACTTTGTTATTGTCCTGGTTTGGGTCTCGTTCTCAGACTCAAGCCTGGCTAAAGCACCTCGTAACTTTGCCTTGAAAGCTTAAGCATGTAAAGAGTGTGTTTAAATGTTTAAAAAGGAGGAGAAAAGCAGCAGTCTTAATCTGTAGGAAAGGATTTTTATTTAACTTTTCAGATGTACTTTTACGCAATGGAATTTGATCTTGTACTTTTTTTTTTTTCCTTTTTTAAACCAAGGTCACACACATTTTTACCCTGAACAGACACACAAAAAAAGGCACTGCTTTTTTTAAAATTTAGTCCCTAAAAAGACGGACATTAACAGCTTAGGAAGCCTGGCTAGTTCAGTATCTTCTACATGCTGAATGATTGCCACCAAGCTTGGTAACAACCAAAATGAGCTCCTACCCAGCAACTACCCCCTGCCCTGTTCTGCTCGTAGAAGAAAACCTTCAATCCTGCTGCCAGTTCTGGCCATATCGCGAGTTAAACTGGGGTAGCCTCATGCAGTGCATTTTATCTATCTGATGACAAGGCACAGCAGAAGGATTCAGAAGTGTACAGAATAAGTACCTAGAGCTTTCTGAAATATAAATCATTATACAGAGCTTTTAAGCAGAAGGCTTTTAGAACAGAACATAATTGGAAAAAACTGAGGTCAGATGTTAACACCAATTTGCACGCACTAAGAATTCTCCCACACCCAGCCTGATTTCAACTTGTAACCACTTCTTATTAGTAACTGCTAATTTCACAATTGTTTCATACTCTGGACAGTATTTTTAGCTGTGAATTTAAGTAAAAAAAAAAAAAAAATCATTAACCTCAATAATATCACTAGCGTAAAGAAAATGCAGAAAAATCTAGTGTTGACAACATGCTTTAGGTAGCTCTTTCCCATCCACTACGAGAATGGCCACAGCCCTTTCCTCCTCTGTTGTGAAACAAAATGTGTAAACATCACATCAAGAAAATGTTCGTATTTGTCCCAGGCTTCTTTCCAAGACAGTCTGATTAAACTACATAACCAGAAAGCATACAAAGAAATTATTTTCATCAGGGTAATTTAACATCAAAATACAAGATGAACTCTATTCAAAAGACCTTCCAGAATGCCCAAGTCCATCACAGGTAAAGCTGTGTTTATTCTAGTTTTAACTTACAAGCCTGACTTTAACACAGGCAAATCACACCCACCCAGACATCACTGCCTCCGAAAGTAACAGGCCTACCAGAAAAATACTTCTAGAAGTATGATCACAGGGTGAGGCACCTTAAAACAATGTTCTCAAAGGAAAACAAAACAAAAAACAGTCGGCAAGTATTTACATTAGTTTTAAAGCCGGAAAGGTCAATTAAAATGAATAATCTGGATCTCTCACGCAATTACAAGTCAAGAACCCTCATACAGAAATACCTGCCACAAGAGAGAGGCTTTAAAAGAAGCGTTCGTTAATAGTTGTACAACATTCCAGATCATCTTTGCAGGGAAAATAGTGCAGCTTTGTGATTCTATTTTAAGTGTTAATGTGGGTTCAGTGGCCTTAATCTACTCTGACTAGCTTTAAAAAACCAAAAAGTCTAAATACTTGCTTTAACCTTACCTTTCTCTTGGTCAAGTCCACTTTTGCTACATGCAATTTCTTCCTAAATGAATCATTGCACAAAAGTTCCCTTATAGAGCCTATTATCAGCATTTGGCTGAAGACAGCACAAAAGCATTAAGCTTCCTGAAAAGCAAAGAGCAGAGTCAAGCTCCATCTTCTCACAACGGCAAGCACAAATGGCCTGATTTTCAGAAGACCCTGCTGCACTCCCTCTTAGCAGGCAAAAATTGCAATTTTATGACTACAAGTCTTAAGCTACAGACGCTATCTCCTCCATCCACAGAGTACTCTGCATCCATACAGCTGGTTGTATACAGACAAACACAAGGAAGTTGTGCCCTCTCATTTCATTCCTGTGGAGACAATGCAGAGCAAAGCATCTAAAACAACCCTGCTGCCCTAAACAGAAGAAAGGCACAGCTAGTCCAGTTCTGTCCTGGAAGGTATGAAGAAAAACTCATGCCTAGCTGTGTGCAGGTATTTATCTTCTCTATGCTTTGTTTCTTTTTCTCACCTGTATATTTACCTCTTAATATTTGCAACGGTAAAAGAAAACTATTACACTAGAAATTTGGCTAAAGGTATGTCTTACAGAAGAAGGGGAGGAATTTAATCTCCACCAAGACTCCATTATACTGTCATAAAAATGGTGGAAAGAGTGTGTATATGAAGCGCGTATACTTAGAAATATTACATGCAGATACACACTTTCCTGCATAAACAGAAAGCAGCCTTAGAATCCCGGGAAAAATTTCACACAGTTCAGTGAAGAGATTCCACTTTGCACGTGAACATAATCCAACAACTGCTGCTCTGTCTGGCTTGGGACGGAGCACACCCTGCCAGAATCTGGATATTAGGCATCACATAACACTAGATGGTAAGACCGAGTGATGGTAGAGAATGGCAATGCTAAAGCTGCTTTGCTTGCATTGCAAATATCCTAAAGCAAGACTATTTTTGAGGAAGAAAAATAACAAGACAATAAAAGATCGTGTTTGAAATCTCATATTCCCTGAAATTTTTGCTGCTAGGTCTGCCTGCCACAGCTGCCTGGATATGTC
Source organism: Pelecanus crispus (assembly GCF_030463565.1). Taxonomy (NCBI): domain Eukaryota; kingdom Metazoa; phylum Chordata; class Aves; order Pelecaniformes; family Pelecanidae; genus Pelecanus; species Pelecanus crispus. The sequence continues at coordinate 7,811,162 of NC_134651.1, read as the reverse complement.
AGGAAAGATTCAACTTCCTTCTGCTGCAGGAATGCAGCAGATTAACCTAATGCATTAGATGGAACCTTGTTTGGGAGAGAAGAGAGCTGCTGGCATCAGCCTGATGTATATGGAAGAAGACAGGCTACAAAGTTTAAAGAAGTGTGGAAACTTTAAGAGACAGTTTTGTGATTAAAAAAGAGATAATGAAACGGACAGAAGTTGTCAAAAGAATTTTCATTTTGCTTTACGTTTACTGAAATAAGTATTGATTGATACACTCACAGTCTCCTTGCAGTAAGCATTAGATTAGGGCTACTGAACTAACTCAATACGATGCACTGCATGACAGCAAGAAAAATTAAACAGCTCGAGCTGTGATCTTGTCAGATCTCAGAAGCCAGACAGGACATGAGTGATCTGATAGGGAACTTCCATGGAAAGCTGGGAATTCAGCTCCCTTTCCTACTGAGCAAATGCCCAGCAGACTCGGTTCTGGAGGCTGAGACTTCAACCCGGGCTTCTAACCACAGTGATCATTAACGATCGCCAGTAACACCTTTTGCAAGTTAATCCTCTTGATCTTGAAAAGCACTCCAGCAACGCTTTCGGCCATCTCAACACAGAATAGCCCTAGCTTACAAAGCTCACACATACAGAAATAAAAATGAATGCTTTTGGAGAGTCCTTGAACAGAGCTGCTCAAGTATTTTTATTATTTTAATGACAGAAAAGACCTATATGGTTAGAAAACAGAGCAGTTACAAGTAGGGTACTCCATCAGTCTTCCAGTAAGAAGTGCCCTTCACTTCCCATGCCAGACAGAAGCGCTGCACTCTTTGCGCAGCAACAACTCAGTGGCTGGAAAAAAAAAAAAAAAAAAAAAAAAACCAACACCCCACAGACAAGACTTTCGAACCACCAGACCACAAAATCTCCCTAGAACCACTGTGTACACTCAGCGTATCAGGATGTTGCACATGCTTCATTAAAAGGACCACAGAACCACATTGAAACAACAGGGAGGGCCTCCCCTTGCACAGCTGAAGGCCTAGAGCAGGAGTTTCCACAAACTAGCAATACGTTCCATTTGTTGAAGTATGGTCTATTTTAAATAAGTGACAGTGTGCCAATGCCTTGCAAATGTTGTAGCACGGTTCACTCTGTAATGTTAAGATGACTGTGTAGATGGTGTTGGAGGAAATTAAGTGCTGCTACAGTTCACTAATGATTTTCACACCTTGGATTCCAGTAAAGTGCTTTGGTTATTTTACAGGACTCAGCTTACAGTATGTCTCGTGTATTTGCTTGCAACAGGTTCACGTTCCTTAAGAAGCTTTGAAAACGTGCAACATAATCTCTTTTAACACTATTAATATAAAAATCACCACATGAACATTAGCAAGAGGAGAAACTCTGCCAAGTTTTAGTTTCTCCTACGTTCAACCCCTTCGTCAGCCTCACTCCACTGTGAGTTTTCATGTTACATTGACTTTGGCGCTGCCATAAAGGATAGCATAGGCGTCCCACTTCACTACAATAGAAGTAATTTCTATGTCCAGTCTTAAGCAAATAAGAACAGAACATGGTCTTACTTTTGATCTGAAAAGATTGATAACCTTGAGTTTTAAACTGTACCTGGCATTTCCCTGATCTCCTCTTGCCATAAGAAAGGTAGAAAGTCCTCATCTGCAAATTACTAAAAATAATCAGCTGCAAGATGTGACCTTGGATGAAGCAATGTTAAATTGGCCAGCAAATTTTTCTGAGGCATCACTGTTATTAACTTGCAATTTTTTCATTTCAGTCTGCCACTGATGCTTGGCAGGTTATAATTTTTCATTTTCTCACTTGGCTGATGCTCACTCAAGTAGATATTATGGAGATAGTGGTGGAGAATTTTTACAAAGATTTTTTTTCCCCTTTCACTCTATCATATCAGGATACAAATACAAATCCTCTTTATGAGGCGGGTTACCTTGTAGGTATAACAGCTTTACTGTTAAAAAAAGATCCTTTCAGTACTCCAATGGTAGGAACAGTTCTCTTTTTTGGAACTCATGAGCTCTCCAGTGTGCTAATGGACAGCTGTACAACCACTACCTGAGTAGCGCCTTCCCATCGGACATGATGTGGCCCAACTGCACTTCCATTTTACATTTAATCTACAATAAAACTTTTACAATTTTAGTGAATTAGTCCTTTCTCTTGAAGTGACCACTGCCGCCTCTTTTTCTTTCTTTCTTTTTAAATCTGTTGATCACTTTCTACTAAAGGAGAGCATTTCCCATTCATGACAAAGTATGTTTGGCTCCACATCACCTTCCCACTTGCTCATCATTCCCTTGCAGCTGATTTAATGCATAAAAGCTGTAATAAACAGCTCCTCCCAGTGACCCATTCTGGAACAACACTTCCTATTTCTAAGTGAGTGAGTGTTTGGGTTGGGTTTTTTTTTCCTTCTTTTTTCCAAGTATCCTCTGTTCACAAGGAAAATGTCCAGAATACAAATATCTAACTGAACACAAACAGACCCAGAAATGTAATTCCATTTAAGTTGTTCTGTCTCTGGTGATGAACCAAAGCATCCTTCTGTGAGAAGATCCATTTTATAACATTTATCTTTGACTAAAAATACCTGTCCCCCCAAGCAACCCTGTCACAGAAATAGTATGTGATATGCTGTGAATATTTGCAGGAGCTTTCCTCATTATCAAAAAAGATTTTTCTATTACTACTATTGTAGTTAGAGCTTATGCTAGAAGATACATTGCGAGGGGAAGTCGAAGAACACATTAAAGCCTGGTACACGAGAAGCATAAGTCACAGTAGAATGCATTATCATCGATCAGAAACTACGGTTCACATGAAGCTGGAGACACTATGATATTGTTACTACTAGATCAGCATTAAGTTACAGCCCAAAGGATATTAACACAGCCTGACAAAACATGTCATTGCCTCCATAATTATCCATTTTTAGCCTTCCTATTCAAACCATGAATATTCAGTACAAAGAAGCATAGGCCTGTTGCGATCACTGGCCTGAGTGCACAAAGAAACAAGGTCACATTTATTTATATTGCCTTTGCTTTGGTTTTTTTTAATTGTATTTTCAAGCATTTATTATTCTAGCAACTGTCTTGCCACATACTTCATTCTTGATACATTGACTGCCATTGAGAATAAGCTTCACCGTTCATTCAATGAGATTACAATTTTGGCTGATAACTACAGTGACATAACAAGGTTTCTAAAGTCATATGACTATACAAAACTATAATTCTTAGATCTAACTCACTGCTTTTTATTGCAATTTCTGAAATTTCTTTAGAAAGACAGCATAACGTCACTCATTTTATAGACAGGGAAGTGAAAGTACAGAAAAGAAAAGCAGCCTTGGCCAAGGTCATATGGGGCAACAGTGGCTGCATTTGGATGTTGACCAAGTCTTCCAAATACCAGTCATTCCCTCCTGTGTTTAGTTAAATATTCATATTCTAGACAGTTTTATTGTGAACAGAGGCTATTCACAAAAAGAATTAAAAAAAAAAAATCAGTTCTTAGAAAAAGGGGTTGAGACAACTTTCCTAAAGTCCATGACTACATTTCCAATAGCCACACGGTCTAGAAAACAACAGATTATGTCAGCTGAGGTGCTCCCCAAGAGCCTATCCCCAGCTTCAACAGAGCTACTAGTTTTGTTTCCTGGCTTACAACCAATGGAAAGCTGCTTTTAACATCTCCCGGTCCCATTAACACATCCAGCAACACCACAAAATCAGCACACAGGGAACTCCACATCTCTGGCAGCCTCAGAGCATCAAGCAGACTCCTGGGTAGCTCCAGCAGGTAAGGAATACAGCTGCATGGCATCGAGCCTGCTTTACTTTATGTAGATGTAATGTTAGTTTGACCATACAGAGTTTGCAGAATTATGTAACCTCTATTCAGATAAAATATTAGCTCTGCTCTTGGTATTTTAATTCTGATTCCAGTAAAATATTTTTTCAATTAACTTGGAACTAGGTTGGAGAAACTAATTTTCAGTAATATATATAATATATTATTATAAACTACTTTATAAACAGGGGGGTTTGGGGTTTTAAGTTTTACTTTTTTTCATTCACCTCTCAAATTGGACTTATTCTATAAGCTGATTAACATTAATTTACCTCTGTTAGTGACCACTTGCTCCAGTCAAAGTGTATCATGCGATGTAAGGGGGGGGGGGGGGGTCACAACAAAAAGGACACAACTAGTATTACTCAAGTCTGCATTAGTCAAAACAGCAGTACAAAACACTCCAAGTCTTTTCACACATTTTTTTCCCACTAAATTAATTCTCTTCAAACTATCAAATTTGCAGCAGGTCTGACCTCAAGACCACTGAAGTCTAACAACACACATGTTTGGATGAGAACAGGCATGAATTACAGATGTGTGGAGCTGCAGCTCTCTAGCAATCTCTGCTAAGTAAGGTCTCTGCTTGTTAAAAGGAAACAAAATTTGATAATACTGCAAGTTGAATTTTAGGGGGAAAAAAAAAGCCACCAAACTGTTTGAATCCTTACAGGCCTGCCTAAAGCTAATAAACTCGTGCATAGATCAGGAAAAATCAAATTGAAATAAACTTTCATGAATCTTTATTACTTATGCATAAAATTTTCACAAATTCTCACTAGGAATCCAATTCACAAAGCTACTCTTGAAGCAAAGAATGCAATAAAAATGCATTCCAACTTCCTTTGCTGGATTTTTTTTTTTTTTTTAACCGAATCCCACCCTAGCTTCACACTATGGCAACATGTTTCAAAAATTCAGACTTTCCTTAGGTACTTATTATTGTAGCGTAACCTTTACAATAGTCTGTTCTGTATACGATCTTCTACTCTGTGTTCTGTATATGAACTTCTGCTCTGTGTAACAAGATGACAAAGACCCCACTCTCTCCTCCTCATAGAATCTTTCACTATTAACTAAAAAGATTCCTTTGAAGCCCACTGATGTAAGAAGATGCAAGTTTTGTACTTTCACATTATTATGGTACACTCACTTCAAGAATCCAAGTACTGCTCTTAGGCCAACCCATGTGCATAAGGACTATGTGCAAGGGACCCTGCACGTGTGGGAACTGGGGTTGTTCACACCAGCTCTTGACCTTCAACTAAGAAGAGTCAGACCGGACTGTTCAAGCAGTCAGAGCACTAAATGGGGAACCCCGACTATCCCATATTTTTGTTTTGGCCATCTGTGAAGCATTTATAGTCACCTGAGTTTGCCAGCAACTGCAGATCTTTATTCATAAAACAAGTAATTATTTCCTCACAAAGAAGTTAAGTCAGTGAGATTTCAGCAAACGTTCTTCATTAATTTCTTGAGTTAGCAGAGGGAAGCATATAATCTTAAATATGAATGCTTTGCTGAGCAAGAGCCCTGACTTAAGCAGCGGGTGGTCAACCTGTAAATCCAAAGATCTAAGTTTCATTGCTGCCAAATTGGCTTGACTAAAGCAGTCACTACAAAAGCCTAGTACCTCAGATACCAGATACCTCAGGTTCATTTTGGATTGGTACATACTCCAGGTAAAGTCTTTTATTTTGCCTAATACACCCGCACATCCCCACTCTGGAAACTTGGGCATAAAACGATGTCCGAAGCAGCCTGAAGAGAAACAAAGGTTAGTGGCTGGGCGGAGGAATAAATCTTGCCCAGAGTTTCACATCTAAACAATGGAAAGACGCTAGGCTGATAGTGAGAATAATTTAAAAGTTTACAAATTAAGGCATGCATTTTACTAGCAGCCTATTTTAAAAAAAAATTACTTGCAATATGAATCTATAATCCATCAAAGGAAGACCAATCTTTGTTTAAAAAAAGAAAACCACACTTTCCAACAGTTTAACTTCATTACAGCTGATTGGAAAATCCTGCAAATTTTAGGCTGAGTATATTTATTTTGTTCAAGTCTGACCTGCTGTTCAGTCCACGTGACAAAGCCAAGGGAGCACGTGAAAAACACACAAGTACTAAGAAAATGCTTACAGATTTCAAAAATGCACCCTGGAAAAGCTCCACAAATCTCCCATCTTAACAGTATCTTAGATAAACACTGAATCCCTCTTTACTTAGTATTGCTGTTCTTATTATGAAGCCCTCATAAATCAGACTCTCAGTACTGAGTCCACAGAAAGTACTCCTGATTAATTTAATTTTCATGGGCACTTCCTTTTAATTTTTAACTTGCTGCAATAGCTAACAAAATACAGTGCAGGCCTCTGAAGACCCCGATTAGTATACCACAACAGTGAGGATTAAAAAACGTGCTGAAACAAAACAGAAATCACATACCCACACTACGGCGTGTTATGGTACAGTCAGTGCCTATAGGACTACCAGAAATGAAGTCTTAAGAAAAGCCCTGATTTAAAAAAGATTACCAGGAAAGACTGAGGTAGTATTTACATTAGCTTCTGTAAATTAAGGAACTTCTTGGTGCATACAGAATGTTCCTAGGAAGAGTTACTTAGCTAACCAGGACAAGAAGATTCCTATGTCTAGCATTCCATCAGTGAATTACTCAAGTTTTATCTATTTCCAGATTGCTGGCTTCCTTTTGTTTGTAAAATACCTAATTTTCCACTCCAAGCAAATCAGGACAAGGGTCAGTCCACATTTTAAGCCAGTTTGTGAGGCACATCTCATATCACTGTAAGACAATTTCCTCTATATAGTTTCAAAGACAATTCTGTTGTTTTTCACTTTTCTTCATAAACCAGGATAACCTGGTGTCAATCTGCACTTTAAATAGAGGTACATTCACATAGCGGGTTGGAATACTTCACATTGCACAAGGTAACTGAATAAAAGTTTCTAGATGGAAATACCTCCAAAGCAAGAGATAAACAATAAATGGATCAGTATTCCCTAGGGAGCACCGTAATAATAATCTCCAAAGTTCTTCTACAGCTTTCAGTTAACTTATTCTGGAAACCAATAGTGTAAACGCAAGCCATTTAACAGACTAAAAACCAAATTTCTGCTAATGTGGTTTTAAGATCTAAGTATCTCAACAGTTTCCCTTTAAATCGCATTTATTTCAGTTCTGAAAAACTGAATTACTTTGATATATCTTTTACACTGGCACATTTATGCCCTCTCAGGACATGAGTGATTTTCAGACTTTTGAACTGGTACTAAAAATAATTATGCATTAAAGGTCAAGAAAATTTTTACCCCTCTTTTTTTTTGGTAACACTTCTATCTCATCTTTCTAGGAAGTACCATTAATTAGCTCTTTTCAACCAAAAAAAGAAAAAGAAGTGTCTCCGTTAAACACAAAGAATTGGACTTCAAAACTCAATCACACAAAGTATCTGTTAGAAAAAGGAATAAATTACTTCAGCCTTGCCGCTTAGAACGTATTATACAACTAGAAAGACACTGTATTTTATAAAGGGAAAAAAAAAACCCAAATAAACGAAACAAAGAGCAGAAAGTAGTCCTTATACATCAGTACTATTTTTCAAAAATCTTAATCTTGAGAAAGATGGAACAAGAGTTAAGTTTTTTTCAAATCTCTCATTTATGCTTGAATGACACACCAAACAAAAACCAATTCTGCATTAAGAAGTAGCGTCAAGAGCAAGTATTTCACTTACAATAATTCAACTATAATTTGATATTCACTAACACTTTTTCCCCCTCCTTTCATGTATTGGAACCCAAGTCTTTTAGCGGAAGGAAGGCTGGACAATAGCTCCCTTACACCTCACCCCACCCTTCCAAAGACAGTCAATACATCCGCTCTGATGCTAACACACAAAAACAACTCTATCGAGCCCTCATCTATTAGCAACTAGACAACAAACATGTTTCAATCTTGGCATTATACATACCGCGTTTGAGAGAAACACCAATACCTATTTCAAAAGGGAGACCATCTCAGGTTACTTGCACAGAATTTGAAATAACAATTCAGTAATTGTTCAAACTATGTATTTCCTAAGAAATGCGCATTTCCTTTAATACGTCTCAGATTCCCCTTAGGATAGGAACTCAGAAAAATTCCTATAAGTATTCTCTACAACCGTTCTGGAACTATTTTCAAATTCAGCAGCCACAAGCCTATCTGATGAGGATTGCACATACATCAATATATCCTTGTATGCTTACATACTTTAGTATAGAACCACTACAGACATGAAATGTGTATTTCATGTCAGCTCCCTGTACTCAGAGGTTCACTGACAATTTTTATGTGCAAGAGCCATCTGTACATTGCTCAACCAAACAAAACAGCAGTGTGCTCCTTTTTACAAACAAAAAAGAATGAAAAAATAACTTCACAAAACAAACAAACAAACCTCCATGCTTGTGCCACAGAAGTATCCTATGTTTGAACACACATCCCATGAAAATTTTTGCTCCTGGGACCTTCCTGGTTCTGAAGTGCTGGACCTTTGAACGTTCATATTAATAAAAAAAAATTCACTTGAAATCTATTCTGGTTTTTCCCCACAGAGCAGACCTTATTTGCTCTAGAAAAGTGAAGTGTTCTTTAGAACCGGTTTAAAAACTGAAACCCATGTAAAATACACATGCAAATTTAGTGATTTAAACTTTCATAGTTTCAAAGTTAATTATCCACTCAGCTTCAAAATCGAGACTTAAGTGCTGGCATACAAAATACATCAAGAATGAAGTGTCTATGCAGAAACACTTTTTGTTATGGTGGAGTATTAACAGTGCAGAAAAGCCAGCTAGACCACATGGGAAATAAGTGTGTGTTTGTGTGGAAAAATACTTATGAAAAACAGCTGTTAGAAAACATGAAAAAAAAAAAGATCTTTTTTTGACCAAGGATGAAAGTGAGAAAGCATGTTCCAAAATATTAATTTTCAAAGCGTTACAAGTAGGTGGATGAACCAAGTGAAAAGAAGCCACAACTCAGTAATGAAGAAAAGCTCTGAACTAAGATTGCAAAGTCTGGTAATTGATCAGAACTAGAGATGCAATTTTTTCTCCCCCTGGAAACACCATGTTCTCCATGGCCTCTTTATTCACTACATGTATTTTTTTACTATTTCTACGAAGACAAAAATCAAACCATCTGGCTTGTGCCAGACATACTTGCCCATGTTGTATCTGTTTTTCAAATAGCAGACACTCATCAAGCATCTAATACATGCGATTAGCTGGTAGGAAAACAAGAATTCAATCTGATTTAAAAATATCTTTGCATTTGTTCTCATTCCATCCGGAGAGAAAACTGGATACTTTTACATGCTTGTCTGTGACTGAGAAAGAAGACTGACTGAATAACCAGTAGTTCGGCATGTTGAACATATGCTCACATCTCAGCTCTGGGCCAACACTTTGGCCTGAAAACAAAACCAGGCTTCTCCGAGTATTTCAGCATATGCCTCTCTTGTGTAAGCACTTATATAAACAACATTGTATAGGCTTTATTCCCAATTGATACAGTAAAAATATGCAGTAATGCAGCACCTCACTGCTAAAATAAAAATTTCAGAGGCACGTTTCTGACACCATGTAACTATCTTCCCTTTTTAATTAGAACTCTTTGTCCCCCCACCCTTGATGCATGGTCTGAATGGCTGCTACAGTCCCACTTACAGAATGCAGAAGAGGGCACTCCATCACAACTGTCTCCTTTAATAGTTAGGAAAAGCAGCAGCCTGATTTGTCAATTATTTTCTTCCACAGGTATTCTCAGAGACCTCTAAATGAGTAAATCCACTAATATTTTAATAGGCTTCCATAATTCAGCATCAGACACAGTCTACTATACTAGCTAGAGGCACAGTACGTTTCCCTTCTATATACAGGTGACCGCTGAGGTTCCAGTTCCCTCCTCAGATGTAGTTCCTTCACGCTGTAGATGCTCTGCAATGGTTCCCACAGGAATAGCCAGTATCAACAGGAAGATTATAAAATTCTGTAAGTCCCCAGCATAATCCTTTATTTGTTGTAGATATAAGGTGTGTATCTACAGCAGTTCAATATTCATTGCTGCCCTAATTATGCTTTCAAATATTCATGGCAGAAATAATTCCTGTGCCAGAGTTCATATGGATCTGTTCCATATAGTTTTAAATAGTTCTAAAAATCAAGTTATTTGAAATAAATCGCCACAAGGAAAGTAAGCTTTTAAACATGCCCAACAAACTAAGCAAGGGAATAGTGAAAGACAATTAACTAATTTAAACAGCAATACAATGTAAATCCCTGCCCTTAGTCTCACCCAGCATGATGTTTGTGAGTCATAGATGTAAACCTCTTAGAACACATTTATAAAAAGGCATGTTTAATAATTTAATGTTTCAATGCAGCTTGCAGCTCCCATCTATGAATTCCTCTGAGACTTTACCGCCAAATTCATTTTTTTCCACAATTGGCATGACCAGTGGATGTCAAATTTCACATTAGAAAACAAATAGGAAAATTAATCATCTGTCAACTATTTTTCCTGGGGGGGTTTCTATCAAATTTAGTGTCCACAAAGCGTGTCAAATTGACTGTAGAGAACCAACTGTGACAGTAGATGGGATGCGTCCAAAGGTGTTGAAGGAGCTGGCTAATACCACCAAGGGACTGCTCTCAATCAGCTTTGCAGAGCTGTGGTGACTGAAGAAAGTCGTAAAGACTGGAAGAGTCAAGTGTTATGCTCATCTGTAAAAAGGCACGAAAGAAGATGCAGCAGCTTGAGATCATCCAGCCTCCCCTCAGTCCCGTCTTGCCAAAGCACAGCACACAAGAAGTTTTAAGCAAGCAACTCTTGCCCGCACATGGACACCAACCCATACCATACAAAGAATACAGTGAAATAAAGTTACAGAGGGTCAATATAACTCCACACCTTGGCTGACTTTAAAATACACTGAAACTAAGTGTAATACAACTTGGTATGCTCCGGAAGAGCTAGAAATGCCAATTTCACTTATACAAGCTGGAATAAAGCAGTAGCTTCAAAGTGTAAAACTTACTTGAAGCCCCACATACAAACACCATCTGCTCTTTTGCAAAAGGTATAACATTTGAAATAACATTCTTTTCTCTTCCTCTTACTACATGCCATCATGAAGAGAATAATTTTATTTATATAAAGAGCCCGCAAAATGAAGTTCCATAAAAACAGGAACATATGGCCAAATAATTCTGAATAGCACTTAGCATATTCATCCGTAAAATAAGAATATAATGGGTAGATAGATACACCCAAGCCTACTTGGAAATTGCCAGTATACACATGGTTTTCTGCAAATAATTTTTTTTTTCCCAGAATTTCTCACCCATCACTCTACACAGATACCTCTCATTATAGTTTTGCCAAAGTTAATCTTTTCAAACCACAAACTTGTCCTATACTACCTTGCATCACATATAGTAACAATAGTCTTACGCCTAAGTCAGTGCATAAAAAACCCACTCCTTTCTTTCATAAAAGTTAAATTTTTATTGCCATTACAAAGACAAAGCTTGAAACAAATTTAGGCAATCCCTAACATGAATGTAAATACAAAGTAGAAAAGGTAGAATCTGTGTGGAGCTACTTAGAATACTAAATTAAATGCCTAAATATAAGCTTAAGACAAGAAATAATCATTTAAAAAATAAAAACAGTCCTGAAGGAAAATATGTACACACGAATTACTTTCTGCTATTAGTAAGTTGAAAAACAACGCATAGTCAAACATCTCAACCTTGCACATGCACTCACACAGGATTTTCTCCAAGTGCAGCATTTGGAATCCCTTTTTCTCAACAGTACTTCATACATCTACCATGCACTGGTTTCTAAGCCATTAAATACTTCTCATTGTAGAGTTTCTTACTAGCAAGTGGCTTAGAATTTGTTGACTGACACCCCCCCCCCCCCCCCCCCCCAAAAAAAAAACCAAACCCACACACTACACTTTTACAGACATCTCCAACTCTTACAATCATCAATACTACAAGTATCTAGCTTTCTCTACAGCATGTACCATGAAACTTTCTGGATACTTGCACATTATCACTTGAGACAAGAAGCACAATCATCTCCAGACTCTCAAAACTCCTTCCAGCCACACATTTTTTCTGTTCTAACTTGCTGCAGTATTATAACCAGCTGGTCTTCACTGCATACATGATTCAGTTCACCAAACCACGCTCTTCTAATGAATCCTCTGGTCATTGCTTCAGTATCTGCAGGGATGTAAGCAAAAAGACTGGTTTCACTGAGTGATGTGGGTTTGCTTGGATCCTTTTCATTTATTTTGACGATCCTCAATCCTCTCATCATATTGAAGGCTGATTCCAGAGATCTTCTCCAAAAAGCTGAAGAGTTTATACAAGACAGTCATATCTGACTTGCACTTCAGCTTGATTTCTGCTCTTTCTGTCAAACTTAAGCGTCAAAAGGAGGCATCAGTATTCCAATTTACAATTCTTTTATTTCTCCCTATGCTGCCTACAATTACACTAAGTCTAAGACCCAGAAGGATCGCCTGCTGAAGACATGCAAAACTGAGCACACTAAAAACCTCACAATATTCCTGCTGGCTCTTCACTGCAGGAGATAGTGCATTATAACACACATTTCCCCAAAATCTCTGCAGGACCTACAAATCCCTCCTTGCAAACCCTCCAATAATTCCCCCCACACACAGAGCAGGCTCTTCTGCTAACCAGTCTGTTGTACTCAGAAGTTTTCTAAAGCAGCCCAAGTGCTCTCTTCTATGAAAGTTCCTCAATGACAGCAGGATTTCTTTTTTTTTTTAATTTCACCTTTCTTTCAGATTCTGGACTCAACCATCTTTATTTCCACAGTACTTTCATGAAAACTTGTAAGGAATCTTAGCAACTGGCACATTAATCTAGTATTTACAGACAATGGCCAAGAACTACTAACGCAGAAATTGAGTGTAATGTCATCTTTCCATTGCTGAAGAATTTTGTTGCCAACACAACTTAGCAATCTTCAGTCTTCAGTACAGAACTTCTAAACCAAGTTCATTGTTTCCAAGCATTTTTGACATTTTAAAAGTCTTAACTATCAGCTCTCTTCTAATTTCAACAGTATCCTGGGTTAAAGAACCGTATTTTATTATTTTCTTCTTATGCAGATTCATGTGTTTACATACAGAAAGAATACCATGATCATCTAACTCTGACTTCTATAAAACATGGACATAGGCCCTCAATTAATTTCTATTTAGGTATATCTTAAAGGAAAAAGATCACATTTAAATTAAATTTTTCCTTTGATGAATATCCTACCATAACCTGCTGAAGATGCATTTCTCATTTCTATTGCAAATGTGCCTGGATCATATTTTAGCCAATGGATCTTGTTACATCATCATCTTCTGCTTCATTATAGAATTCCTGTTCACAATGCACACACTTAAACGTTGCAATCAAGTCCCTCCTTGCCTTTCTCTTTGATAATATTTAACATATTAAGTTCTTAGAATCTCTCCCTCAGGAGCCATTTTCAACCCTTATTCATTCTTACAGTTCTTCTCTGAATTCTCTTTGACTTTAACATCCTCCTTGAAGTATGAACACCTAAACTTGACAGGATTCTTGGACTGATCTCACTAATGTCAAATACAAAGATGCTGTACATTTTCTGCTCAGTCATATGTAACTTGGATCATATTCAACGTTTTCCTCAAGATCTACCATAAATTAATTCATATTTACATGGGAAACAGTTAACTGAGAAGCTCAAAAACAACAATGAAGAGAGAACAGGGGAACAGACCCAATGATCCTACCAATTCAGCCTCCCAGATGACTCCTACATATTTCCTTCTTCCTACACGCATGTGCTTGGGTGGCATTTCCCTCTGATTTTCAAGCAGGAACTACAGAAGAATGGTAGGGTGGCTGAATCCTTTGGCTCTGTTTGAAGGAAGAATGCTGCACTTACTAGAATAGAGAGTTTAGAGTTAACCAGTCTGAGTTAAAAGTCAAGGCTTACTGAGGTCAACAACCAATGTCAATAAAGTCAGGATATTGATCTTCAACACAAGTAATGGATCAATAATAAATAATAGTATATTCTCACTTTTTTTCAGCTCCTGTACATGTTCTGTGCTTCTCAGATATTCACACAGAAGTGCAAGCACGTTTGTACAAGAAACCAGAGCAAACAGCATTTGTGAGCTAAACTTTATTTGATTACTTCCCAACTACGTTTTCAGATACACAAGTTTTAACATCTTTTCCCCTGCTAGATTCCAGCTGACCAACAGATCCCATGGCTAGTAGATGGCTCACAGAAAATAACTGCTCTTCTGCACTCAGCCTGGGCTGTAACAGCTGTACTTGGTTGTTGCTTTATAGGAACCACATAGTCACTGCAGAATGAACGATGACCTTTCCTACTTCTCTGCACAGTGATGTTAACCAAGCATACACAACTGACAGAACCAGTAGATGCGTATTTGACGGGAAACAAAGTGCTTTAATGCACGTGTTGCTAAGGCTCCAAGAAGAGAGTGCATTGTTTTCAACTGATCATAACTCACTCAGAACGCTGAGTTACTTCGCAATGGAAGCAATTTCCATGTCAAATTTCAGCTCTCAGCCACTTCAGCAATGCAGATAAGGAACATGAAAATCTTAAAGAAAATTAGAGGGAAAAACAGGAGAGAGGAAAATGTGTATTCTCCTCACTTCACTTTACATGCACAGTGGGAGTGGGGGGAATCAAGTTTCTTTTGCTGCTAAATAGTATAGCTGTGTTGATGAGTTTTTAATGCTGGCACGCTCTGGAAATGTCAGACTTCTGAATCTTAAAGCCAGTACTGACCTTAAAAAAAAAAACAACAACCCATCCCAAACACCAAAAAAACACACAACACACAAAATCCAAAAACCAAACAAAGCAACCCACACACAGAGACAACTGGCAACCACAGAAGTCAGGAACAAAAACTACTGCTTACTTTACTGCTCTAGCTATCTTACGCAAGCTTTTGGAAGAGAAATGTAAGTGGACAGAGGGAAAGACATCATGCCTAGAAGATTCTGATTCAAAGAAGGTTGGTTTGCAATCAAAAGAACACATACATAAATTTCAGAATTTATAATACGGGAGGTCCAAACAAAAATCAAATATCAGCAAAGCAGTTTTGCTGCAAAACTGGTAGCCAACATAGCAGTCTTATGAACTAAGCTGTGGTACACGTTCCATGGAAATGCTAGCACAAAATTTTATATCCATAAAAGTCCATATCCTCACACCAACACAAAACTGTTGTGCAATGCCTGCTATTGGCAGTCCACGCACAGACCCAGTGGTTGCTGGATTGACAACAACCTATGGAGAAGATACATAGAGCCGGTCCCCTTTGTACACGGCCACCTAATAGAAGGTTCTGGCATATAGCAATAGAACAAATATGACTGACGTTCCTGACACCAGTTTCCAGTTCATGCTGAGACAAGGCAAGGAATCAAGGAAAAACAGCCACAGAAAGCTATTTCTTCTAATAGATCAAACGCACAGCAAAAGTCAAGCCCCAGTGAAAACAAGAATGGCACCACTGTATCTCCACATAGCTGGAAAAAGAAACACCCTTGCCCTTCAAAAAAAAAAAAAAAAAAAAATAATCAGTATCTGTTCTGTATCTCACAGCTGGAGATAACGCCTGTATTTCATAGCTGGGTTAATTACAGCTATCTTCAGAAAAGCATTATGGCCCTTGTTTTACAAACCAGCAAACCAAAGAGTGATCTGCACAGGAAGGCAACTTACAGGATGCCAGTTCTAAGTTTTATCACTAACTCAGAGCCATCTATCATCGCTTTCCTCACATTACATTGCATACTCCTAATAAACTAATTTATAAAGATATGTATATTTATAGATGCATATGCTTAAACACCAAAGCAAATGTCACAGTGGAGGAAAAAAAAAGAGGGAAAAAACCCCACACAACAGCCTAAGCACTGGTTCTATACTAAAGAAATATATCGTACTGCAGGAATGCTATCTTGGCCAACAAAAGTACATTTATAGTAGGAGCTCCAGCACCAGTTGAAAAAGTTTGAGGATCTAGAAGATGTCTATTTGACAGATTAACCGTAATGAAGATCTACAGCACACATTCCCTGGAGGGTTACGCGTGCATCACTAAGAACTACTCTTCTGAAATAAATCTATTTATTAAGGGGGAGAAAAAGCACTTTAAAGGTCTATTTTTGTCTAGTTTATATTCATACCCTGAGGTTATTTAAGAAGGGGAAAAAAATAACGCAGGTATGTACCACAGTAAGTGACAAGCTAAGACTTCAGCTATGAAGATTAACAGAGCGGGAAGTCACATGATTCAGCATGATTATTGGGAGCTGCTACCACGAAAATCTGCAGCTTGTGACACTCACATGAACCATGAGCATCTTTTTATCGACTTAGACAATTCTGACATTTTTACCACTTAATCCTCTTCTCTGCTTCAGATAAACAACCTGGACCCAACTTTTCAAAGCAAACAGAACAGCCTCCCATTAGCACAAGCAGAAGTATTGCTTCATTATCGAGCAATTTGGGCTGTTAATGTTGTCTCAGCTAACATCTTCAACAACATAAAACTGTTTTGACTTTAAGGATGTGAAAAAAAGAAATTGCAAAGTTTAGATAGATACTTAAAACACGAAAAACCTGAGGAAACTTGGAAAAAAGCGGGTTTCCGCGGGATTTTTTTCTTTAAGAAAATGTTTTGTGCAGAGCTCTACAGCTTTTAATTCAAAAATTCCAGCTGTAAAAAACTGCAAAAGGTCTGCTATAAAGGATCATTCTTTGGCTTGTTTCAGGTGATTAACTTCATGGTAGATCATAATACAATTAAGACATCTACTAGGAACGTAGAAGACCAAAATTCAGAAAATATTCTTTAGTATTTTGTCGATACTGGAGATAAAGGCTGGATTACAGATGCACTGGGACTCATATGAGAGCTCTTTAGATTAAGATTCTATAAATATATATAGCATTGCTTGATATACAGGACTGGCATCGTTACAGTTTCAGTCATCTAATGCTTTCCATATGCTAACCACTGAACAAATAAATTTGCCTATAAATGCAAGAAATATGTACCAAGTAATAAATAAACCAACATGAAATGAGCTGTTCATATTAGGGTCAAATCTAAATTCTTTAGTTCTTCCCTGAATATTTCTGTCCAGATGACTCAGCAACAACACTGCAAATTTCAGCTGAAGTCAGCAAGACGCCACAGCACTGTTTGCAAGTGTCAACTCCGTAGCCTTTACAGAGTAGATTTTAATTACAATTTTGAGGCCATCTCAGTTAAGGGAGACTTACCGTACAGAAACCTACTGAAGTCAAGGAGCTCTACATGCATGGAGAAACCAAAGTCACCGTGGATCACACAGCAGGACTGTAGGGTTATGCTACACCGAAACCAGTGAAATTACTCATTTGTGTTTCAGATAACCTGAGCGTATACAAAAGGAAGGCGGGGAAAGCACGTTTTCATCCAGTTCATTGTTTTGACAGTTTCCACAAAGTTTTCAAGATGCCACATATCACTATGTTTGGGGGGGGGGGAGGGGGGTGTTCTTTTTTAATATTTAAAAGCTTTAAGGAGCTAACACGTAATTCAACGCATAATGCAGGTTGCTAAATCTAGCCGAGACGACGCTCGTGTGTCCAATTTCTCAAAGCAGCTAAGCGAACAGAAAGCAAATGATAAAATACTCTGAGTAATTCAACGCCGTAGCTCAGAAGAATGAAGATAAAAAAAAAAAGAAAAGCAGAGAGCCGGAGAACGCAGCGGATCGCATGTGCGCCGGCCGCATTTGCAATGCAGATTTACCTGTTGGATTGCACACTGCAGCGTGCTCCAGCCAGGAGCTCCCCGCAGGCGGGCGAGAGCAATCGCCCTGGCAGAGCCGCGCCGCTCCCGCGCGCCCTCAGCCCCCGCTCGTTAGCGGGCGGCCGCAATTAGCGCCCGCGCGTGCCGGCCGCCGCGCGCAGGGACGCGCTCCCCGCTCCCCTCACCTCGCCGAGGGGGGAGGAGGAGGAGGAGGAGGAGGAGGAGGAGCAGCACCGCCGCCGCGCTCCCAGCGACTTTTTCCGCCCCGAGTTCAGAGTTACTTTTAGAAAAACACCCGCAAAAAAAAAAAAAAAGAAAAAAACGGGCTGGGACAAAAGTTTCCCCCTCCTCCCCCGCAGCCTGCGGCGCTGGCAGAGGGCGAGCCCCGGCTGACAGCCGGCCCCCGCAGCAGCCCGCAGACCGACGGGCCGGCCTCCCGCCCGGGGGAGGGGGCGGGGGGGTGCCGGTACCGGGCCCGCCCGCCCGCCGCCCGCCGCCGCCTCCCCGCGCCGCCGCGCCGTTACCTGCCCGCCCGGGTGCCCCCGCGCCGTACGGCCGCCCCGCGCCCGCCGAGGGAGGTTTTCAGCAGCCGTAAAGCGGGGAGCGCGCTCTCCCCGAGCGGCGCGGCGGCGGCCGAGCGGGGGCCACCCCAGGAAGCGGCCCTGGGGCGGGCGGCGGCGCCGGGCTTCCCCCCGCTGCGGGGCCGGCCTGCGGCCGCCGGGCGCTCCCCCGGCTCCATTCCCGGAGCACCGGGGCTTGCCCAGCTCCGGGGCTCCCTACCTGCGCGGGGAGCGGCCGCCGCCTGCCCTGCCCGAGGCCCCCCCCAGCCCCCCAGGCAGCCGGGACCGAAGCAGAAGAGGCGAGCGGGCCCCTGGTCCCGGGGAGGTTGTCACACGGTTGTGCAGGGTACGGGCGAGGCCATCACCTACACTCAGGCAGCAGAACCTGTAGCTGCGGGATAAGAGCATTTTCCCTGCCTCACGATCTAGAGTCATACAACATTTGACAGATACGGCGGCGTTGAAGCCTCGTTTTTAAGGCTTTTGGGTGGTAGTTGGGGGTACGCAGGGGTTCGCACATACACAGCTTGCATGGTGACATGGTTCTACACCCACAGACCCACCGGCTGGAGGGGAGTCGAGAGGAGGCAAGTGCACCCAGAGCCAGCCAGGACCCCCGGGTTTCCCCAGCACAGCGCTGGGGGAGCGAACACCTGAGCGCCACGGTCACGCATCTGGCAAATATCAGCAGGATCGAACATCGTGACTGCACGGCTCTGTAGGTGTATGAAGAGCTGTGATTGTATTGCTTTCACAAAGCCTCTTAGTGTCCATAGGTAAACTTTGATCTTGAATGCAGTCCCATTACAATACTGTCTCCTTAGAAAAAGGAATTTCCTCAATACAGATTAATGACTTAGTTCTGCTTGGAAGCATTTTGCTGTTCGTTCTGTCCTAAATCTACAATTTGTCCTGTAATCCTGGATGCTACCGCACAAACTACAGAGCTCAGCTGTCTTCAACAAAGGCAGAAGAGGTAACAGCCTGTTAAATTTCACTGCCTGAAGTCTTAGTATTGTTTACCCTAAGAGAATTAGCTATAGAAATGTTCATTTTAAAAAGGGGAAGTGTGTCAAGAAGCATTTCCCAGAAGGACATTTATGACATATCCCTCCCCATGGGAGAGGAAGAAAACAAAAAAAACACAGAAAAAAAAGAAAAAGGAGAACAATTAAGAGGTTTTCCCTACTGGATAATAAGGACTACTACTAAAAAAATAAAAGGCATCTTAACCTAACAGCTACTGCAGAGAAGGCAGAAAACAGAGTCTTTCAAAAGTCCTCCATGCATATGGTACAGATAATAGCAGACAGAAAAGCAAATTTCTGGCATTTATAACAGAAGTAGTTTCTGCTAATAAAGTATTAATGGGGAAGTCTGGTTGGACTGCTATAGCTCTGAAAGCAATTTCAGAAAGCACAGAGCAATGCAATCACTGAAGAGCAGGTGAACTAATCTACAATCCTCATTAATAAAGCAGTTTTTCCAACATTAAGCAGAAGCAAAACAACTGCAACTGGAGGCATACTTTTCTTGCCCAATGGAACAGAAATCTATCAGGCATTCAGGTGTACAAATAAGTTTACTCAAAGCATGATTCATCAGGTTTTATTCACAATTTTCTCTTCCCCTGCAAGAAGATGTTACAACTCTGCTCCTTCCTAGTCTCCTCTTTTCTAGACCACTTGCAGGTTAGAGCCATAGCTATATACTGGTTTTGTTAGTCACACCGTAAATACAGGCTTGAGTTTTTTGTGCCATGTGGCTTAAGCCAATCATGCCCATTCTGTGTGAAAGGCTGAGACTGAAGTTCAAAACAGATTTTCCACCACCAGCATTCTGCATTTCTTTGCTTCAGCTGTGAACCACTTTTAGATAGTCCAGAATATGGCAAAAGAGTGAGCTAGCACTGCAGCAGGGAAATCGTCTCGAACAGCAAATCAGTGCACCAGCCATGGCTCCTCATGCTTTCACTCAAGGGTCCAAATGCGTTAGGAAACCAGAAAGCTGACTGGAATCACGTGCCTCTGCTGCATCTTAGTCAAAAATTCCTGGACAGGCCTCTTAGTTACTCTGAGCAATAGCAAAAAGTCCCTCAAATCTAAAATTTCATTACTCTTTTGCTAAAGCCAGGTTAGCTTTGCTGCCCAAACCCTTGTCTTCCTGCTGCAGTTCTAATAGTTCCTCCCTTCCACCAACATTTTTGCCAGAGACTGGCTTGATTACAGGCAGTGGGAGAAGCAAGCATTCACTTTCCACAGTGCAGAGGTTTAGCTGAAAGTAGAAGTTTGAGTCAACTGGCAAGAAAATGAAAGGGTGTTTTATTACGAATCAGGATCTCACAGTCTAGAAGTGAGTCACAAAAAAGCAAGTGATGCCCCAACATTCAGGAAAACTGGATTAGATTTACACTATGAAGAAAAAAACTCCAAGCAATTACATTTTGCAAAAACTTTGTGTGACATGACTAGAAAACAACATGCAAGAGAGTCAAATATAAACTTAAGCCTTCCATAACACTTTTCTGAAAGGAAGTAGTGCATAAAAATAATACATCCATAGAACACTTGAGTATTTACATGCATCTTGCCTTATCAAAACTACCTCAGGTAATTTGAAAATATTCATGGAAATGTGAAAATGTTGAATGTTAAGCTTAAAGAGACTCTGCTGACCTGAAGTCAGCCTTGAGGTACTGTTTAAGGCAGAAAGAAAAAGAAGTGTTTCCGCTTTATAAAAAGGCTAGGTGGAAAGGAATCCATGTGATGTTTGTAACTACTGACTTTAAACTGCTGTTTGCAAGAATAAACTTGCTTTTCTTCTGTAGGTTAAAGTTGGGTGGGTTGGTTTGTTTCTTTTTTTTTTTTTTTTTTTTTTACCAGCCTGCTAAGTGATTGAGCTTTAGTCATTACATGAAGCAAAAGTGCCATCTTGTGGCTGTCAGTACTTGCTGGTTAAGACCCTGCTTTTTCGGGTCATATTAGAGGTACTAATATAAAACCCTCTTTTTTAAAACAGTTCAGCCTAGGAACAGCAAAAAAATCCTACCTAGTTCACGTGCTTATGGACTGCCACTATGAAGGGTGATGTTCTCAAGCCCTTGCTTGAGGACACGGATCACTGTAGATGGCAGGACTATTTATTCCACTGTAGGAGAAGGAGGGTATTCAAACTGTCATTTTAAAGGTCTGAAAGAGACCTACAGTCCTGCCCCTTATTGTCCACTCCTGCGGTATTTAATCAAGGAAGCTAGTGAGACCAAGATGACTTGTAGGCAAGCCTGGAATGTCAAGTCTTTCATCCTTGCATAGGCTAAAGACACCACACATTTAAATAACAGAAACCCCACCTGGGGAAACAAGGAATTAAATACCATTAAAACCATCTGCCAAATGTAGTTTGAAGGTCTAAAATTCCTTTTTATGAGCAGTGTCTGCTTTTTATAATGAAAGATTAATTGGATATATGTATTTTACAGAACTAACCCATGATTCGGCAAGAAAATTAGTGAAATGAACAGGCAGTTGGAACTGCTGCCAGGAACAGTCATTTTAGACCTCGCAACCTTGGAAAATGACCTTTTAAATACTGAGTTTGGAATAGCACACTACAAACCAACAAAGATGAGTGCTACCAACATATAAAGTCTGCTAATAGCAATAGCTTCTAAAGAATGAAGACATTAAATGGGTCGTATAAACTTGCTAGAGCTGCTGTTTATGTATTGAGCATTGAACATACCTGCCACAACGCACCCCCAAATGTAACTCCAGTTTTGCTCAGTATGTGTTTCTACCCGCTATACAATGAAACACGATGATCCACTGAGGCCAGTAGGAGTGTAGAGCTATATAGCATTATGAAAGCAAGATTACAAAACTAGGCCTAGAAGGCTAGCATAGCATCCCCAAGTACTTAGAAAAGACTAACTAAACAAGAAGTAATGCAACATATTTAGACAATTCCATTGATTATTCATTATCCCATAAGCAGTGAAATACCTCCTAAAAAAAGGCATTTAAGCACACATGCTTTACATAATTGGAAGAATATCTAATTCATGTTGAACTGCTGTTTAAGTAGCACATAGTGATGCAAAAGAAGTTGTGCGGTTCTGCAGTTAGCCTGGTGTTTCTTTCTATTCCTTGATCTATGCCTTACAAAGTAGAATAACTAGCAAAAGTGGGTGATTCCGATTTTGTCCAAGCTTAAACTACAGCAGGATTTTTCTGTAAAGGAGATGACTCCCTACTTAATAATTAAGTATCACATTTTCTTTTAACTTTGAAATCTATCATATTGAAATGAAATGGAAGTCCACCATTTCTTCTCAATGCATTCCTGCAGTGGACATGCTCAGCCTTTTCCCTCCTACTCAGGAAAACCATATCCTAAGCTGCAAAGCACAATTCCCCAAAGTCTGTGTATAGTGGAGTTTGGTTGGTTTTGGATTTGGGGTTTTTTTTGGTTGTTTCTTTTAAAGTGTTCAAAGCTTGTAGTTTTTGTGGACCACACGACCCACTCTGGAAATTTTTAGGCAGCGGTTGTAAGTACAAGCAAATACCTCTAGTATACAGCTTTTGCTGGAAAAAAAAATTACTATGATTAAAAAAAAATAATTGCAAATCAGTAAATGAAAACAAAAATAGTCTTCTCCTCCCAACTGTGTCCTCCTCCATTCTCCTTTCAGATTATAAGAATATGAAAGAGAATAAGATGATTTACTGAAGAATCACTCCCATGTCCACACTGGCCCCAGACACTGTCTTTCAAAAAATTATTTTCCAATAAACAATGTCTGTAATGTTACTGTTAATCAAAAAAGTTGCCATTTTAGAACTACTGAGGAATGGGGGAAGTACAATCGATTGCCCTAAAGTCCTTGAGGCTGTTATGGACATTTTCATACATTACCAGAAGCAAGTTGTTTTGTCACTGACAAGGCAAGATCAGGATTTGGGGTTCCTAACAGGTAATTTTAACTTATGAAAACAGCTCAGGGTGTACATTTCAAGATGTTCATAGACCAACTCATTAGAGAGATGTAAATGAGTTAATGTAATCAACATCTCTAATAAGTAGGTCTCCACAACCCTCTAGTTGTTTCACAAGAGAAACTGTTCCTATGATAAAGCTTAGAACCACAAATTACAGAGAAAACCTGCCTCCTACTTTTTAATTATTTAAAGAATAATCACTCCAGTGGTGGGTTTTAGAAGGTGTTTGTGAATTGAAACAGAAAATGAGAGTGCAGAACCTGAGCCTTAATCCTCCAATTTAATTTCCTTTAATCTTGCTTATAGAATATAACCTCTTTTTTAAGTATCCAATTTTTCACCAAAGCCTGGCAGTTTCAGATCCTCTTATGCCTTTTTACCATGAAATACATGCATTGCTATTCTCCAGACAGACCTCCCTCCCCCCTCCTCTCCAGGTTTCTCCACCTCATGTTCAACACAGCATTCAGCTTCTAATCTAGGATGGCTAACGCAATAAAACTAGAACAGGAACAGAAGATAGAGCATTGCAAGTGGTCATTTGGCAACCCGCAGGGCTCACACTTACAGCAAATACTCAGAGCACAGGTGGGGCGGTGAACACAACATTAAGACTAAATAAAAAACAATTTATATTCACCCCCATTGAGGTTTGAAGCTGGGATAGGTAATTTGTTCCAAATGGTGGAGGAACACTACAGACTTCAGTGCTCCTGGCTTTTCTGGGTCTTGATCATTTAACTCATCATGGGGTTTCTTCACATAACCTGACCTCCAGTTGTTTTTGAACAAAAGAGGTAACTGCTGAAGGAGATTGTGAGAAGAGGAAGGAGGCAACCCCTAATTACTTAATCGGTTGATTTCATCAGGAGCTACACTATAGTCAGTACTTAGCAAGAAAAGATACTTAAACAAAACATCAATATTTAAACACAAACATAAGAGTTTTTATTCTATTAAATCAAAACATTTTATTTAAAAGCAGCAGGCCTAGCAAAATAAGGGACAACCTAAAAAAAACCCAGTGGCTTAGACACATTCCATTTGGTGTGATAAAAGACAAAGACCCACATATCTTGCAACATATAATTTACTTCAAAGGACAGTAACTTATACGCTATGATTTTAATGATTGTCCTACAACTGATCATTTTGTGAAGTACCAAATAAAGTGCAGTTAAACTAAATATTATCCTCTTACGCTTCCAGAGAACAGTATTTCATTTAAGCCGTTCAGATAGAGGTAGTTCTGAGGGTTAGTGGTAGATTTGAAAGCTTGTTTGTAGTTATGTGAGCTCCAAGACCTCAGCCTTATTTAAACTAGTTCACCATTTTTAAAACTTCTCAGAAACTTTAAAATCTCATATATATTTTAAATGCTCAGCTGAAAATAACTAAACCTGCTACAGGGCCCAGTTCTGATTTTGCATATACCAGTACTTTTGAATCAAGACAACAAACTTCTCCCAGAAAGAGAGAATCTTGTTCCTTCACCACTCAAAATAATTATATTGCCACCACTCATATGAGGAGGAAAAGATAGACGGCCTTTACTCAAAGATGCTCTGATTTGCCCTTACAGAGTTAATTGGAGGACTGACATCTGAAAGAGCTCTCAGGACTCATTTTCTCTTTACTCGTACTGTACCAACTTGAAAGATAGAAACACTTAACAGACTGGTCCCCAGACATGCATTGTTTTTACTAATATTTTCACACTGTGCTATAGCAATCCTGTCCAAAACCCCATGGCAAGCAGCATCTTGAACATAAAATATATACTGTGCCAGCAGAGGAAATTGTCTGTTTTGCTCTTACCTCCTAGAAGTATCAGCGGATACCAGGAAACAATGTCAGATATGCTCATCAGTCACAAGTAATTACAGATCCCTATCATCATTGTTTTTCCACACAATCACCTTATCTCTGACAAGACACAAAAAAAAAAAGCCTACACGTTGTGGAAAGGATTCATCCCAACAAGTTTGCTGTCAGAAGAGTAAGAAAATAATGAATAAGAGTGTTGTCCAAATGTTTCTACTGTTGCTTATAAATAGGAAAAAGTCTGATTTTTTTAAAATCAAATGTAAGCATAACTAGCTTCTAGTCACCTCTTTACACTTTCTTTTTTAGTGTTTTCAAGAAAATATCTAACACTGCTTTCTTAATGTAGTTTGTGATTATTTTTCATAACTATTTAGATAATTAAAACCACATTCCAATCAAAGTCCTAATGAGTGGAGGTTTTGCCCAGTGATCCGTCAGGAGAGTCACTAGAGCCTCTGCCCAGTGCTGTGCTTCCTTACAGAGGAATCTAATTAAATGAACTATTTGAATGAAGTGACCATATGGAACATGAGTGGTGGAGAGACACTATAACTTGGAAGCAAAATTATCACAAGAGATTCTAAAACAAGGAAAGAAGGTACAAGTTATAAGAAGGTAGCTGCTGAATATTCAGAATATTGGAACAGGAGCTATGTTTAGAAGGGGAGGGTATCAAGAGATAGTCTACACAAAGAAACAATAACATGTTGTAATTCTGGGGCACTTTGATTGCTGGAACAGAGGAATTTAATTTCTTTCTATTTAATACCAACTGCAATGGCCACATGCTGTTCTGTGTTTGCATTTATTGTGTATTTTCATTTGTGCCACCAGAATATAAGCTCTTCCGGGCAGTGCCCGGCTGTTTGTTTGGCACAAACTCCCCTATTATCCAATACGGGGTACACTTAAATAGGGGCTATACATGCTATGTTAATCCTCTCCCTGAAGCAGCCTAATTAAAGCAAAACCTGATAAAGTGGTGTTACAGTTTTCACATAAATCAACAGAATCAAGGACATTTCAATTTTAACTCACAAGGGGACTGGTGCGGAAAAAATGAAATGTCATTTTAAACACCATAATTATAGGAAAACTGTACTCTAGGAGCAGCAACAGAGTTAGACTCAGGCCCCTGTGTCCCTGTTGGGAAGCTCCAAGTCATTAGTCGCATCCTATTGGCACAACAGGACCTGTCAATACTGTGCTGAGCCCAGGCAGAGGAATCTACCTTATGGCTTGCATTGCAAGTCCTTGGTATAGTTTGCTTTCACTATGGAGCCAGGTGAAGATTAACAGGTCAACAGCGATTTCCATTCCAGGACCTTGTGGCTTTTCCAGATAGGCAGAGAAGCATTAGCCGCAGCAGGGCTAGCCCATCACACCGCACGAGGTTTGCTTCCTTGCACCTGCTCAGAGTTATGTTTGCAAGAGTTTGCACATTCCTTATTCTGTTGCTGTCAGGAGGCCTGTACCTGCCGTAGTTCAGACCCAAGTATCCAGAAGGCCTGGAGAATACCCAAGTGCTAGACCCTCTTTGCTGTTCCCATGCTATTTTCTGTCCCGTCATATGCACTATACCCACAGTAGAGCAGGTTCTGCTACACAGAAGTCCTCTATGTAAGAGCATTTGTGAAGCCTCCATTTAGATCTGTACCTAGTCTCATGATTAAACCTAACCTTCTGTTAGCTTAAAAAAAAAAAAGAAAAAACACAGATGAGGCCCAGTGCTTGAATATATTTTGTTTCCTTTGCATTGACATAAAAGACTACATAAGGTACAGGAATAGAAGACAGCAGTGAACTGCCCAACTGATTTCAAAGGTAGCTTCAGCTGATTGGCATGGACCAGAGGATGTCTGTTAATACTGTTACAATATAGCTTTACAGGAAAAATATTTACATGAGCTGGTATGAAATCCATGCATTAAAGTTTGTTCTGTAGCTATAATTCTTCATTGTTTTCCAGATACATACCCAAGCAAACTATAATAGAGGGAGTCAAGTAGTACAAACACTAAAAGGTAATTGCAAACCTAATAGGGCACCAGAATTTCATCAAAATCATATCTGCTTCTATCAGTGCTACCCATTTATTGCATATAGAAAAAGTAAAGTCATGCCAACAGAAAAACCAACCAAGATTAAAGCGGATAAGTTGGGGAGGTTGTTTGTCCAGGGCTTCGGTTTTCTTTAAAGCATAGCTTGTATCTGATTTACTTGTCCTAACACAGGCCAGTGTAAAGAATATGTTATTAAACCTTTTAATTTCAAACACATTTCTGTGATTGCAATTTAAATGAAAACACATGACTCCGAATCCCACTTGATCTCTTTGCACTAGTTCTGGCAGTGCATGGGCTTTAATTCTAATCAGGATAAACAAATCCATAGCTGAGACTGGTAAAGAGAAATACATGCCAATTTTATAGGGAAAAAAACTTGCTTTTTTTGTTAAATGCTGGGTGAAGGGAGAAGTACTGAGCAGTAACTGGAGATGCTGGGCTGAATAAAATGAGAAAAAGAGCTGAAGTACAGGGAAGCAGAAGGGATCCAGAAAAGACCATGTGAGAGGTCGTGCTGCTTCAGCACCTCTTGTAAGATGGCAGAAGGGGGGGTTTAGCATTTTCATTGATTCTCATTTCAGTTGGTATTGTCTTGGGATATTAGCAATTTTACTCCCTGTGGCCAAAGCTTTTAAAACTAAGGGTGATTAAATTAGCTTTTAAGCAAAACACAACATGCAGACTGCTAAGGTAGGAACCTAAGTAGAATGAAAGACCTTTTCAAACTAACACAGGCCTGAAGATGCCATCGTATAATAAATAGCTTTTCATTGGTCTGGTTCACTTTCATACTGGGCACCAGTGCATGGAGCAAGACAACAATTTGGTTCTGAGTGGTTGGTTTTTTGAAGTGTGATGGTATAGCTGGATACTTCCAAGGATAAAAATGCTCTCAAAGCAGCATACAATTTAAGGTTCATAAGTGAAAAAAGTAGAGAGCTCATCAACAAGAATGTCATTTCTAAGAATAAAGACAGATTTTTTTATTTTTTTTTTTAATGCTATTCATGACTCCAAGGGAAAAATTAGAGTCTCTTACAGAACTAGTAGGAGAAAGCAGCAAGGACAACAAATGTCAAGTTAAAGCAGATATATTTGCTGGTGGGTCATTTAAATTGTGCCTGAAGGATAATCCCAGCAAGATGGGTATTTCAACTCCGTTTAGCAGCATCCCTAGCTGGGATAAGGAGGTCTAATCACTTTATTAGAACAATGTCATTAGAGGAGAATTTGGAAAGAGGAAGCTGTTTTGGGGTTGGGTTTTTTTTTTGTAATTTTTAAAAAGATTTAGCAGGATAACTTTAGCAACCAGCTTGAAGCTGTGGATATTTATGATTTTAGCAGTTAGCCTGACTTTGTGGTATGCCAAAAGGCTGACTGTGCAAAAGACTAAAAATTGTACTGTTGTTGCCCATAACAATACAAAAAATAAATCCTATATTTTTATTTTTTCTCTTATGTTTTATGAATGTCACAGTACAGCGTATTGTCTTTTCCACTTTAAATGTTTTAGAGCGATACAGTCTTTACCTCCAGACATCCTCATTCCTTTTCAAATAGTACCTAGAATTCAGATGACACAATAAGATCCGTGCAGTCTGACCTTCCTTGCCTTTCACGCAGAGCTCATGCAACCCTAACCAGCAAAGTTTGGGGCACGGATAACAGAATACTTCATTGCAGCTTAGTTGCTTGTGGGGATATCCTCTAACAGAGCATTAGTGCTAAGTGTTGCAAACAGGTAGTTATACTAATTAACTGAAATTGAGGTTTTATACTGTCCTTTAGCCTCTTTCTCCATCTAACCACCTACGTCTGCAACAGAACACACAGTGTCACTGGCTTCCTTTAGTGCTACATTTTGATTTTTTTCTGTACTGTAGGGAAAAACTACTGATAAAAAATGCAGCACTATTCTTGAACATTACACTGCTAACTAGAGACTCTTCCTCTAATTAAAAGCTACTGAATGATCAGACCACCCTTGAATTGGGAATTGGAATGTCAAAAATGTATCTTTATTTTAAGCTGCAAGCTACATGCCAGTTTTCATACTGAAGGACCCATAATATCATCTTGGAGGATACAGTAAGCAGAGATACCCAAAGCCACACCCAGCTAAGGAACAACATTCTTAGAATATAAAGCTTAAAGCAAGGCATGTAGAACATTTATAAACTGGGTAAAGATAACAGAGGTTTGATACTAGTCTTTAAGAGATGGATAAAACTTTTTTTTGTCCTTGCCTATTACTGGACAGTCTCATACCCCATGCTTTTTGGGTTTCCTTGCCATTTTTTTGAAAAAAATCAGAACTGCATTTAAGAATATACCCAGAGAAATAGGTGTTTTCCACAGCAGGCAGACCAACTTTCAGCACCAAAAAGCAAGACATTTGACTTGCACAGTGCCCAGTTTTTAGCTACTGGTGTAATATTCTTTAGCAGCCTAGAGTACGATTCTTAAGATGAAGATGGCATGTGGCCAAAGCCTGCCTGACTGCTCAGAAGGGTATATTCTGGGCTGAAAGCATCATCATTGTTCTCAATGGTCTATCACTTAAAATAGACTCACATCAGTAGACCACCATTAACAGCTGGTAGCTGCTCCTTTGGGTCCCCCTCCTCTTTTTATTCATAGACTTGAAAGAGAAACGTCCTTGGACAAACATTTTCATTTTGAAACACTTCCTACTCTAAAGTCATGTCCAGCATCAAAATGAACAACTCCAGCATGAATTAAACCTGTTAAGATATGACTTTCACCAAGTATCACCACCTGGTTATTTAAATCCACAAGATCTCTGCTACCGGGGCAAGCGCAACACTTACATTTCTAGAAGTGGGAAATCACCCACTCCTCTGATGTATCTGCTCTTATTTGTGCAGACAAGGTGCAAATTACACCAAGATACCAACCAAAGTAAATCAATATCAAAGAGCCTGTTCATCTGGTCTCACTGTAACTAGATGCTGAGACTGACCACTTACAAGCTCTTAAGTACATAGTGTTAGCGATGATACGCGCACACATTTGAAAAGGAAAGAAACAAGTCTTCGTAGCCCATTGATTTTGCCACCTCCACACTTGTCTACCTAAAGCTAAAGGGTAGTCAAGAGGCAAACAGGTACAGTAAGTTGACTGGTTTATAACTGTAGCATTAACACAATATGTGTATGTGTGGAGGGAGAAAGAGTTCAAGCTGCAAGCAACTGCCCTTTTTCCATTAACGCTTTCCCTTATATTTACAACTTGCCTTATACACTTTGAATTCACCCTCCAAACACATCACTCACTGCAGACACCATACCTCTACAGCAGTCATGATGTGCATTACAAAATATGGATAAGAAAAAAATAAAGGTGGTTTATTTGTCCCGTTCCTAACCCTTATTGTCAAGAATAAGTTATCTGACTTACCGTTCAACAGGCTAATGAGAATGGTATTTTGGGAATTCTCTCAAGGGTAGTCTATGTAAACTGCATCTGATATTTAAGGAGTCAGGAAGTCACCATGTTGCACTGTACCTACTACATTCCTGCTATATATCTAATTTTAAGAACATCACCTTCACTGGAAGGTCACGAGAAGAAGTTCCCCAGGCTGCTGGGCTATAATTTGCTTCGCCTGCTACTGTACCCACATACATTGAAAGGAAGCTCATACAGGTGCACCCAGTTTTGACAAAAAAAGTTAGATTATGATCCAAAATGGCTGTCTTTCTGCCATAGTTGCTCAGAGCTTTACCCAATCAGGTTTTGAAAAGTCTTTACAGATGGAGACTACACAACCTCTCTGGCTAAAATCTGCTCAACTAGCCTAATGATGAGAAAGTTCTTCCCTTAAATCCTCTGCAATTCCAGTCTACATCCATTGCCCCCCAGCTTCCTGCCGTGCACTGCTGTAAGGAGCCTGGCTCTGTCTTCTCACTAACCTCCTCAAAGGCACAGGAGGGCTGCTGTCAGGTCCCCCAGGGAGCCAAATGTATCACAGTTTCCCTGTACTTGGTCAATGTGCATCATGGGAACTATGGTTTATTTCATGAGATGCAGCTCTATACGTCCAAATTATGATTTCCAAGAGAAACTGCACCACCAAAGAGCTCACATTTTTGCCAGCAGCAAAATGGAAAAGGAAAAAAAAGAGAGAGAGAAAAAAAAGAGAGAATCGGGTTCAAAAAAGCCAGCCCTACTTACCAAAATGTATTCTTTTAAAAAAGTTAAAAAAACAGTAATGTAGCACTAGACCTAGAACACCCACTTCCTGTTTATCCCAGTATCTCAACCATAAGACTGCTCTGTAAGAACAGCCACATTCACAAATAGAACAGTAAAACCCTAGGATCATTTATTCAAATACAGAAGAGGCATATTCCCTACAAAAGTTTAGCAACAAAAACCAGAGAAGGTCTGATTTAGTAAATCCAGTTTGCCTTAGTTGTTATTTAGCAAACACCTTCTACTAAAATCCTACAGTTTGTTGACAGCAATCTGAAATGTGTTAAAGTAGGATACACATACAGAATGTCTTATCTACTAAAGCGGAATTATTTTTTGAAAAGCTGAATGTAGAACAAGCTACATCTTGCTCTAATTTACAGCTGAGCATCCTGTTTACATGCTGATGTCCATGTTTACTTTTTTGGTTACAGGAAGCAATGCTGGAAGACTTGAAATAATGTTGCCTCACACTGCCTATCAAGTTATTCCACCTCCATAGGAAACAATGGCTTGGGGTCAAGTTAACTCATGCAGAGAAATGCGAGAAAGCAGAGTTGTTTCACCGCTCTAAGACAATGCCATTTTAACAGCTTTGCTACAAGGATTTTCTTTGCCAGGCTTCTTTGCCCAATCTGTCTCTCTGAAATATGTACAACTTCCTTCTGGCTCTTTTGCTCAGAATATTGCTCAAATCATTTTTCCTTCTATCCAAACCTTATTCTCCCCCCCCCCCCCCCCCCCTTTACAGGGCAAAGTACTAACATTTTCACAAGATTTGCCCTCTATCTTCAAGCTACAGTCTTAACACATCAATCTCAACTATGGAGCTGTACACAACAGCAGTTTCTGCATTATATTCTTGCCTTTTTTTTTTAATTTATATCTTGAAACATAGAATGGCTGCCCTTATAGACAGTTAAGAGGAGGAAGCCAGGACAGTTTTCCATATGAATCTCTGTGCAAGTGCCAGCTGGATTTTGCAGCCCGGTGCTCAGCAAAGCACAGTGGAACAAGAATGCTGTTAGTATTCTTAGAGTGCTCTGAAGAGGAACAGGAAAAGGCAAGAAAATAATCTTATTCTGTACCAGAAAGAAGTGCTGGAAAGTCAAAGAGGAGAATTCAAGCTCCATCCTCCCCACAGCACAATCAACATCACTCACAGTCACTCTCATGCATCACAGTGACACTAAAGGTAATAAGCTGTACATGAAAGAAGGGAAATACTGAAGAGGTGTTGTTGCAGCACATCCCCCTTTCCTCTTGCTCTCCGTGCCCTCCAAAACTGCACATTGCTTCCAGGATACTGAAAATACTGCTTGCTGAAGCTGTGCCCGGGAAGGGACCCACCATGCACCCATTCCTGCCTCTTGGGATGTATTTATTAATGATTTATAGCGATACACTCATTCAAATAACTAGAGCTGACTTAGTCTCTCAATGTTTAATTTAATGCCTGATTTACCCTACCTTCAAATCCCTGCTAAGGAGCATGAGGCAGTCCTAGCCACAGGCAGAGCCCTAAAGCGCAGGCAGTGCTGGGGCGATACGGAAGCACTGGCGACTCCCTTATACTTTGAACAGGTCTTGCACAACGTTCAGGACCTCTGGGCTGGTCCTGTGCACACAGACAAGTTAATTCAAACACCACTGATTTTTATTAATTCTTTATCAAGAGCAATGCAAATTGATAGAGGTCCAGAAGAAAACAAACAATAAATTCCCCACTCTCCCATTGGGAAGAGCAGCTACACGGGGGAAGCAGGACTGGGTAAGGGTCCTGCCCCATTCCTACTACCCTTACCTGCCTAGCTCTGCAAACAGACACATACTTGTCCCCACCATGCTTAGCGTACCCCAAATCATTACATGTGTCAGAGGCGCTGCCAAGTAGTACCGTAATGCACATAAGGAAAATCCTGCAAATTCCATGGTTATATAAGAAGGGGAAAGAAATACCGGTTTCTTCACCTCAGGGGCAAAATTGGACTTCACATGTGTGATTGACTGAGTAACGCTTCATCACAAGAGCCAATTTTCTTCCAAATCCCCTGCAGCTCTTAAAATATAGATCTTAGTTTTGTACCTGATTTGCTAAATGGCTTTCCTCTCTATCATGCCTTCAAAAAAATAAAAAGGAGTGATAAATACACAATTTCATGATTTACTGTGCTCAACAGAAGCTAGATATTTTAGGAAGGATTTTATTCTCACTTAAGGAATATATACTGATATAAAAATAATAATAATAAAAAAAACCACCAAGCCAAAACTACGTCACTCCCCCGCTTCCACAAGGAGACAAGGGGTATAATTTCCTCAGGGAAAACAAAAGCCAGAAGAAAAAGCTAAGTAGTTATTAATATGTAAATCATGCAAAAAACCCTCAAACCCTGTGATGTATAACAAAGAAAAAGCCCTAGGACAGTTCCATCTTGCATATCTTAAATTTTAGTGCTAACTGTAGCAAAAACATGAGAGGTAAAAAAAAAAAAAGAATAAAATATATATATAGTGTAAGCCTTGAATCAATAAAGAAATTAAGATTGTAAGTATCCTAAGAAAGTCAACACTTGGATATTTTCCTATTGTGTAGGACTCTGTTAGGAAAACACAAGACTTTTTTTTTTTAAAAAAGGACCCTTCCCCCCAGTACTGAATTGCTTTTTTGGACTCATTATATTGCCTTGCAGCATGAAAATAAAGGCAAGCGAGTATTGCTCCTTGGCTGCACTTCTGTTAACTCCCCTGGTTTACCCCCTACCTCAAGACACATCCATTCAGGAGTAGCTGTAAAATAGCCATATAAATCCTTCCCACCTTCCCCTTCAGATGGTCTAACACCTACCTCCACCCTGGGGAGGATCTTCTTCCCTGACTGAAGATATTATGGGTGTCTCACTCTTTTAAGCCTTTCCTCCAAACCTGCTTTGCAGCTGTAGGAGGTCAGGGCCACAGCTGCAGCCCCTCCTCTGCCATCTGCAGACCTCTTCCCTTCTCACCCCACATCTCTCATTTTGCCCCCTCTTTCTGGAAGCTTCTTTCCAGCAGAGACTCCTGGAGGGCTGGCATGTCCCCCACTCCCAGCTGCCAGGCTGCAACTGCTGGTGTGGGACTAAACCAAGCTATTTCCACTTTGGCTCCTATATGTAATTCATGAGGCTGTAGTTGAGCTCCCAAATGCAAAACACCTGGCTGTGATTAGCTGACCAGAGGCTGCATCACCTGGGCTCAGCCTGGTTTTGGGCTCCCAAATGCAAAAAGCCTGGCCACAAGGGCAGGAGAGGAACCCCATGGCTGGGACTGACCTGGGGCTTGAGCGCGTGAGGGGTGACCGAAGCACCAGCTGGGTGCCGCACTCCTTAGCATCCTGACAGGCCACGGTGCCTCGTAGCCTCAGGTCTGAAGAAAAAAACCAAGGAACCATACGCAGAAATCCCAGCAGAAGCACAGCAAGGCTGGACCGCAGCAGCACCAGTGCTGGGGCTTAGGCGGCTGTTTTATTAATTCTTGTCGCTACCGATATACGCTGCTCGCCTTCATCAAACATGTAGGATAGCCTCTTTTGCAGAAGAGGGCTCTGTGGTTGGTGGTACAACAGCAGCTGTGCAATTACCCCTGGTAACGTCCAGTCCTCTCTGAAGCCACATCCCAAGTTCATGATGCTCCTTTCTCATCATTTATGAGAAAGTAGCAGGTTAGAGTTTATGTTATGAAAATCTGAGAAGCTTAGGTGCATCTGGATGAGGCAGCAGAGAAAAGAAATAGCCTAGAGTTAAGACTGTGGATGTGGAAGCTAGAAATCAACCAAGAGGTTTTAATTTCTTAGATATGAATATCATCACAGAAATTTTATTCATGGAATTCAGTGCCATGGGATAAAAGTTGGTTTTAAAAATGCTTGATAGGTAGTGCAAAACTGACCACTTGCAGGAGAGATTATGAACTAATTTGAACAAAGGTGCTTGATTTATTTGCCTTTGCTCTGTTTTTGTTTAATATTGTGGGAGCCTGAAAGTATCTGATTAGAAAAATAAAGCTGAGCCAAAGATATGAGACGGGCCAAGTAAAGGTCCCCCACTGCTTTCAGCATGTTACAAAATATATGATACCTTTTATAAGAATTCAGCAAGAATAAATCAGCCTTTCACAATCGAGAGGAGACAGTATTACTCGTTCAGGTGCTTTCTGCCTTTCAGAGGTGAGTGTGCTCCACAATATTGTCACTTTTGTTGCTTCCAATATGTCAGCTTGGAAAGGAGATCACAGAAGGGAGATCAGGCCAAGACAAACATTTTACTGCCATTTTTTCCCCCTTATTGCAATTGCTTTCAGGTGGCTATCAGTGCAAATTTTAGTATCTCATACCAGCCAGATGAAGTTTTTTAGTGGGCTCGGTGTCTTTCATTGGTTCAGGTTTCAAGGTTCAGACTTTGACAACATTGCATTTCATTTTTACCTATTGCCCTACCACAGTGTCTTTTAATTGAAAAAGAGTCATTATTTGGATATGTGTTGTGACACACACTGTGGTTCACACTCTGGAAGAAGCCTTCAGGAAATCACCACATCCCAAACACCTTTGTAGACCCAGATCATAAGGTTTTATTCACACATATGCTCAGCTTGATGGGAAGAAAGACCTAAACTCGGTGTGGCCTGCAGACCTGTGGTGCAGGACCAGGGCTGGAAGCACGCTGTGACCAGCCCCGTATTCCTGCCTCCACGCCCCAGCCAGGCAGCCCTGGGTGTAGCTGGCGCTATTGCCTTGTCCGGCTTCTTTTTAAGTGAATCTCACCCAGAGAGAAATAGTGATTTTCTTTTTCCTTAATGCTGCCTACAAAGGGCTTCTCAATTTTTAGTCCATTAACAAATCTTTCCTGGGATCTATTAACATGTCACTATGGAATGCCTTTTTCTTCAAAGTTTAATACGGCTTAACTCTGTCTTAATCATATTGCTCTACTACACTTTATAGCCTGCGGCTTCAGGGAACCTTTGCCTTTTATTAGTATCCATATACAATCATGATGTCATTCCAAAAATCCAGTGCTGCTTTGGGTTGCATAAATTCCTACACCTTTGATTTACTTGGTGTATTTGCAGCTCTCCGAGAAGGAGGATGTGCAGGCAGGGCAAGGGATGCAATGTTACAGTACCGAGCTGTGCTAGCACATCGCTTTGCAAGGAGGAGCTGTACCTGACAGGAGACACAGTCACTTCTTCCCTGCAATGATGCTTGTCAACGCTAACAGTAATACTGGCTCAGTCAAATTCTTGGTACAATCAAGGTAAGGTCTGTTATGACAGTCGATGAGAGCTGGCAGACTTTCATGCTTGCAACTTTGCTGTGGGCGACTGTTTCTAGCTTGATAGTGGCCCGTAAGGAAGATCCCTCACGCCACAGTCTTGTCGGAGTCGCAGCATTTCTGGTTTGGCCCATCTGCTCTTCTGGCAGCTCTGCTGCCTGCCTTGGGGGGGAAGGGTGGGAACACCTCTCTGTCACCTATGTTGGGTCATTTGTACCTCCAGGTGAGGAAAAAGAAGTCAGGGACTGAAAATCCTTCTTAGAAGTGCAGGTTCAGATACATGTTTTATCTGTTGTTTGGGGTGATATTTTGCACTTTGTAATGCCGTTTGTGAGGGACATAAGAAAGTTTCAGTGTGCTAAATCTATGGTCTCCATCTGATAGATGTCTTATATCACTGACTTCATTGTTGGAGATAATAAAACTAAAATTATGCAAATGTATAAAAGTAGCTGCTGACAATTCTGTTGTCTTTTCCAATTCCATTTCTACTGAGAAGTGTATTTTAATGCAATTTAAGGTGCAATAGTCCTAGGAGTGTGAACAAAATGGATTCATTAATTAAATGGAAACAAGGTCCAGCCTGCTGTCTCTCAAATACAACAGATCCCATCATATCCACGTGCTTGTCTCCCTGCTGTTCAAGAGAGTTGTCATTTGCAGGTGCTTGGGTTCCATCGTAGCATCACGTCAGAAAATCTGAAAAGTATCGCATCTATCTTCTAATAAGACACCATATGACTTTATAGAGTAACATCCAAGTAAGCGTTTTCTGGGTCTGCTTAGACATTTGTTGCCTTTTCCCAGTTTCTTTACAAGAGGAGTTGGTCATTTTTTCCCCAAGTCAGAGTTGCTGCAATGTGCTCTATGTGGTGCAAGTGTTCAAAGGCATTGGGAATGTGCAGCTTCTACAGAATGCAGCTGCCTGCCTGTGAAATGGTATTAGACACAGAGAATACAGTATATCGATTCTTTGGCATCTATGTCAGCTTCCTGTTTGTTTCTGAGTACAATTTAAGTCCTAGTTTTTTACCTGGTTGGATCCTGAAAGGTTACTGCTTTTGTCTATATGAATTGCCATAGCAACTGTGGCGCCAGAGCAAAGTCATGGGCTTTAACAGCCCGGGGGTCAGCAGCAGAACACCCTTAATTTAAAGACCTTCATCTCTAAGATCTGGGTTGTTTTACCAGCTTGATTGGGCTATATTTTCTGTACTTCAGCATGACTCTGTGATCTGTGGGCTACAGAATCCTGATTTCCACGTGGCAGGGAGGGAGGAGGCGTGAGTTTATATTTGTTTGTTTAGGAAGGATTATATTCCTTTTCCTTTGAATAAACGCCATATTTAAAAAGTCTGGAATGAAATGCAAAGTATATATTGGCTCGCATGTATATCTTGACATAAAGGCTATGTTCTTATACTTTAGTGCAAGACTGTGGCTCAAGTCTGAGGCCAAGATGAGACATTGAGCACTATGACATTGCGTTTGCTTATGCTAAAACTGAATTTGGCGCGTTGAGCTGTGCCTTAGGAGCCTTAGTGCCTCAGCCGTAGCAGTGCTAAGGGGCTGCTCTTTGCAGCTCTGTAATCTTTCACATCAGCTGCTGAGGCAGTGTTTTCCCATTGTTGTTCTTACATCTTTGTTTATTGTTCCCATGGCCTTGCACCTGCAAACCCCAATAACCTTATATGGCAGGTTCTCCTGGGAAGCCATTACCACTGGTGTGAAAATCAGCTCTTTCCCCCAACCTTTTCATACCTCATTTTGTAGATGTTAGTTTATATTAGAGACAACTAAAATATACCCCACAATAAAGCAGTATTTGTATACTAAACACTGTTTTAAATACTAAAATATTATCCAATAATACATGAGCACAGAAGGTTAATGACCAATATGCAACACCTCTCTCTAATTACTGTACTCAGCTGCAATCGTGCCACAAAGAGGAACATCCAAGTGGGAGCTTGAGTTGATCCCGTTGAAAAAAAAGCATATAATAAATAGTGGAAAAGCATGCAAAAACCAATCATCGTCTTCCTTTTCATCCTCACCATTGCTGCACTGGAGAGAGCCCCCAGAGGACACTTAGCTGGGGACCCCACCACTGTTCTTCCCAGATGCCCACAGAGGAGTTTTCCCTTTTCCTTCTGTGTGTTCTCACCTGCAGACCCTGCTAATAATACTCTGCGCATGAGAGCCTGTCTCAACATCCTGCGTGCAACAGCACCAACAGTGTGCATCTATGAATTGTGTGCTTGAAACCATGCAGGTAGGGAAAGTCACAAATGGTAGTATGGCAGATAAACCACACAGCATTTTGCTGTTTGTCCGCAGGTCTGCCTCACCCTTCAGTTGGCAGAGCAGAAAGCAGTGGCTACTCGTATTTTATGCCACAAATACCTTGCCTTAAGTAACATGCAACTTAAATATAGATATGATAGTTTTGACCAGTGGTCACACATATCTACCAGCCATAACAGTTTTACCTGCCTGCCATACTGCACATTTTTATCAAAATTGGTGCAGCTGGGGATCTTCTCAATGGGAACAGCTGAGTGTTAAAGCCCTTGTTCTGCCTATAAACAAAGGCATCCAAGACTGATGCCTTCAAATGCTATGTTTCTGGTCACATTTTTTATTGTTCTGTTACACTCTAACATGATTGTTTAGTGATAATGCTGACCTAGCTGATGAAATCATGGAAATCATCAAAGTGTATTCTGCAGTTTGCAGGGGGTTGCATTTTTGTCTTCTGGGTAAATCTTTTCCAATCTGATTGCTCTATGACTACATCCCATGTGTTTTACCAGGGCTTTGGGATTTAACCAAGACTGACTACAGGGCTGACAACAGCTGCATCCATCCCCAGGAGTTTGAAGCCAAGCTTTCTACGTAGTCTGAGTACCAGAAACAGACATCTGCCCACTCACCATTTGAAAGGTATGGCTTTAGATGACCATTTCTGTGAAACTAAATATTATTGAAATTACTGATTTACCCTTCACCTGCTTCATTTTTACCACTGAGACTATTTTTGACAGGGGATGACATTCCCATGTTCTTCAGATGAGTGATGGCTACCTACCTTCTTCCTAGAACAGAAAACATCAAACAGTTGGAAAGGAAGCTGAAATGACCCCAAAAAAGGATCTTTACGTGAATCTGGAATATCCAGAGATGCACTCACATTACATTTCCTTGACTACCATTGCTTGCATGTAGAGGGATGAGTTAAGCCCCAAGAGTAGTCACCCAACTTTAGCCTTGGGAACAATCCCCTCCACACTTCACCTTACTTAGAAAGCTTCAAAAGCAGGTATTTTCACAACCCAAGTGTTTTAAAGAGTAGGATGCTGTGACACAGCAAGCAGGGCTATGGCTTCCTGGCCTGGTGGCTCTGTCAGAAACAGATCTTGGTCTTTGTCTCCTGTGCAAGAAGCATGGAATGGGGGAGGAAAAAGGAGAGAAAGTCTAAGACAATTGTAGTTTTATAGTCATCTTTTTCAGCTTGCAAACTGGAGATAAGAGCAGACAAGCTTTATGACAGTGTGGAGAAATCAATACATTTTTATTGATTCTTGTAGCTGCAGAACTCTCACCCAGCACAAGTACAGGGGTCAGAGTATGAGTACATGACTGTCCTGCTACACTACGAGGGTGCTCCTCAGAAATCGTGCTATTTGATTCACCAAGAATGAAGTCTGCTCCATTACATGACTGCAACAACAGCAGCTGACCCAGGATCCCCTCTCAGCGGGGGAAGTTAGGTGCTGCAAATTATCCACTGCACAGGCCAGAAACTACAACAAAGCTAGTGGCAGCTGCAGCTGAAGGCACAGCTTCACATACGGAAAAGACTTTCTTTACAAAAGACTGTTTTCAAACAATTACACAGAGCCTATTGAAACAATGCATGTTATTCCAAAAGAAAGAGGTCCACAAAGTTGCATGTGAAGAACGACACAGAAGTAGAAACATCAAAACAAAACAACTTGGAAAACTAGCTGAGAAGTGGCATAGTCAAAAGAGAATTAAAATAAGAACTTGGAACAAGCAACTAGTTTTGAAACAAAAGGAACTGGAAACAAAAAAACCCTCAAAATTAAATGAAAATTAAATTAATGAAAACTTGAGTATCAAAAATAATTGAAGCAGACTTATAAGGTTTACATTCAGTTCACATTTTTGTAAATGCTCCAAAACCATCAGTGAGAGTCTTTCAAAGTTGTTTTGATTTTGCAGAGACATTAATTTCCTTAATTGCCATTTTCAACTTTTGTTGGAAAAATTCTGACCTTCTTCGACCCTACTGAGAAGGTGTTCATTAGTGAAGCGTGAGGTTCTGTCGCCATTTTCAGTTGCTGCGAAGCTCTCAAAATGGTGTAAAACTTACTGGAAGGCCCTTTTAATATTATGGCCCACATTTATAGGTGACACGTTATAGTTGGTTTGATTGTGCAGCAATGGACCTGACCTCTGTGTCGTGTCTTTCATTCCCTGGTTTCTTTAGCAGAGTCCATTACCACTTGTTCCAAATTTCTTCAACTCTTCTCTTTGACTTTGTGTTGCTTTCCACTTCATTCCCAGACTGCACCACCTAACACACTACACCTGCTTTTGAAGTCACCAAATAGGGACAATGACTATAAAGTTATTTCCCTTTACAAGTCAAACCTGGAAGGTCTCTCTGTTGTTGTTCATTCTATTTCCATTGCCAGTGTAAGTGTCCTTGTTTTTCCTACTAGTGAAGAAAGGGCAAATGTCATATTCACTGAAGCAAAGACTTTGCTTTGAAGTGGTATTGATTTTTGCTTTTCCCTTCTGAAGCTTTGCCAGGCTCCATAAAAGCATGTCTCTTCTTCAGAAACTCTTTGGACTGAGAGACAACAGGGGCAGCAGAACCAGCAGGGCACAGTGGGAAGTTAGGGCATCTGGTGGGGAATGACAATTATGACCGCAGCTAGAAAAAGAAAGAGGTCATTTTATTTTTAACTGTACTGTGAGAACAGTTGTGGATCAGAACAAAGCCAAATGGGAAATGCAGCTTTAATTCCAACTTATGATTCCTCCTTGTCTAAACCTGAATATGAACATTTTTCTAGGGTTCAGCTGTTGGCGGCAAGACACTGAGACCACCAGAAGCAACAGGTTGGCTAGAGGCTTATCCACAAAGGTGACAACAGCATGACTTTCTGGCACAATACTATAAAGAGACAAGCCTTACACTGCACTCTGTTGGAGCAGCAACATCATATTGGACCTGCAGAGAACTTCTGAATGAAGGTCCAGTGCTATGACAGGACTCCTGTTTAAGAGAACTGAATTACTTTGTTTAGAGCTAGCTTATGCAGTGCAGAAATAGCCAATAGCATTTATTAAGCTCACACATGTTGCAAAGAACCCAAATATCTGTCTCTGTCTTTCATAGATTCCTTGAAGTCTATGACCACGTACACATATTTATCATCTGTGCACTGGAGAGTCTCTCATTCTTAATGAGAAGATGGGTGCTGGCTTTAAGCCTTATTTAAAGGTGAAGCCTCCCAGCACCTCCAATGCTTTTCCATGGCATTTTGTTTAAGCTGACTCAGAGGAAAGAATGTCACTATTGAAACATCAATGCCACTTTTTGCCACGCTTCTGTATTTCTCAGAGCTGTCAGGCTGGGAGAGCTGGTCTCTCCAAAGCTCATTAGATAAACAGCTGCTGTTGGAACTGCATGTAAAATTACAGCAGCTGCCTTTTGCAGAGTAGGTCAAATAATAATTATAGTAGAT
The DNA here is from genome assembly GCF_030463565.1 of Pelecanus crispus. Classification (NCBI taxonomy): domain Eukaryota; kingdom Metazoa; phylum Chordata; class Aves; order Pelecaniformes; family Pelecanidae; genus Pelecanus; species Pelecanus crispus. The sequence continues at coordinate 7,768,562 of NC_134651.1, read as the reverse complement.
TTTCCTACTCTTCTTGGTTTTTTGTAAACTTAGTACCTACTACCAGGAATTAAATAACAACAGTAAGAATTATTCCTAATGCTAGTGGGTGTGGTTTCACACTCACAAGAAGTAAATCAACCTAGTGCCCCCCTCTTGTTACCTATTCCTATTCAGTCCCATCTCCCAGTCAGAAAGTTCTTTAAAACCTAAAAATCCATAAAATGGGTTCCAAATTCTCAGCTATTTTGAGAACTGTGCGTATGCGACAGCTGGAAATGAGATTTTTTTTTTTTAAACACCTGTGAAAAAAACCCGTTATCAAGCAATGAGAGGGTTCTGTTGATTAAAGGATGTTTTCTGCTACTGATTTGTAGGGGAAGTGATTCATTAAGTGCTGTCTGAAAACCATCTTCGTACTGAATAAAAGGAAAATGTTTTGTGGTCACTAGGGCTAACAGGAATAGCTTGAACACCCACCACCACCAACTCTGATGCTGACCTGCACTTTGCACATCAGCACCGCTCCAGCCGGCGATGACACTTATCAATGCACTTCAGCCTGCCCCAGCACCACCATCACTAGCTGCTGCTGCTTTTTCTTCCCCCTACAACCAGCTGTACCTGTCAGTGCAATTTTACAGTCTCTTTCTCCAAGGATAGGAAGTATCTTAAAACTGCAACATCCTGCATAGGGGAAGAAAAGCATAACTGATACTGTTTGCCCCATCAGGACCCAAGCACAGCAAGTAATAAATACACGGAAGCTATTTCAGTGTCCTGGGTCAGCTTTGACTTTACACAGTTTCCTGCAATACGTTTCAGGGCACATCCCACTGTTGACTCCTGCACCCGTGTTACCTGTCCAGTTCTCCATGTACATTTGTTTTCATTATTTGTGCCCCCTCCTGCTGTTTTTTCTGACAAGCTTGGGATCTGAAAGCTGCTTTCCCAGACCTTTAACTAACAACCCATCATCAGCTGCACTGTGTATGGAAGGCTGCAGCTTGAATTTGTTTTCACAAAAGGCACATCACAAGACCTGCCTAATCAGCAGTTACCTAGTTTGCTCACACCAGACAGAGTCAATTTACAGACCATGCCTGCTGTTGACCCTGCTGTCTGCTCTGGATTATTCCAGTCTGCCTCCACTTTCTAAAATTAAATGTTAGTATTTTTAATTGCTGGTTTTAACTCTTGCCTAATTGGGCACAAGCTCATGCTGTTATGGATCTCTCCAAGGCAAGAAAGAGGGACTGCATGTGAAGGAGCTAGAGTGGGGTTGCCGGTAGTAACAAAATGGGTTTGTGCCATTCTGGTCCTGTGCATCTTCCATAGATCATCGAATGGCGATGAAAAAGGTCAGGTACTGCTGTCCCCTCGCTACCCCTGCCCAGTTCACATGCACCACCATGTTGCAGAGACTCCAGCTCTTGGAACATGATGCCTCACAGGACTGCCAGTTTAATTCAAAGCAACTCTGAGGTTGCTACTTGTTCATGTTGCAGCTGAATGAGCTTGTAGATGTTGAAGGATATATCTTGTGAGTCACCATCTCAGACTTGCATATTACATATTGCAAATTACAGATTATTATATTTTATTGCTATTCTTTCTTTCTGTTGCTGAAGACGTGAAATAAAACTGGTTCATTCAGAATAACAACTGCAATACAATTTTGCAATAATTGTGAAAAATATAGGCTATCTTTCTATATATTACTTAAAGGTATTACTAAATTTGACCAATGGAAATATGAAAATTGATTTTTTTTTTTTAAACCAAGAAAAAAATGACTGGTGAAATTGTTACAACATTTTTTTCTCTTTGAGTTTCAATGAGAATTTTCTTTTTTTTTATGCAACTATCTCTAGTTGATCCTGTCTTAAAAATAATTTCACATTATGGGAGAAATGCAGCCTATCCTATGCAGTTTGCTATATAGGATACCAAAGAATTCCAGTCTGCAAATTCCAAGTTCAGCTCTTCAGAGTATGATGAGATTTCTCTTCCCACAACAAAGCACTGACCATAGCAACATAGACCCTGGATGAACATTACAGGAAATGTAAACTCAGCACCTACCTGAGGGATTACGGCCTTATCACAGATCGCAGAAATGACGAGGGTGAAGAAGTAGCTACAGATGTGCTCTAGTTTGGAAACAAGCCCCCGAGTACTCCGGCCGCTGTCACCTGGTGTGCAGCAAAAGCACAGCAGGTCTGCTATAACATCTGTGAGTTAAGGTCATCAGCAAGCCAACAGTTCAGATTAAAATTTTAGCCTCAGAAAATGTTTACTTGTTTTTTTCTTAAGATTTTTACCAAGATTTAATTTGCTGTTTCTATTTCATTAGCAGACAAGACCATGGACCTAGATCCATTACCATCACGACAGTGATAAAAACCTGAAATAAGGTCTTTGGTTGCTCCCTACTGCTGCATTTCAGCCTGATGCCTGCAAATGCCATGTAGAAGGGTCCCCAATGGACTCGGCTGGGCTATGACCACTTATCCTTACCAGCCTGCAGAAAGAGTTGCTTTCCAGTGCCAGTGCTGCCTTTTGATAACCTTTCTTGATAACCTTTCTTGATTTTCCAGTGAGACTTTCACACTGCCAAGACAGCCAGTCAAGCTATAGACGCGGCAGTGTTTGTGGTCTAAAGAGGAATGATTGTTTTACAGTGTCATAATGCTTGTACAGTACTGTTGTATTCCAGTGTGACTTCCAATGACCAACTTAATGTGCATACGTGTAACAGCTTCATAACTTCCTAGGGTTTTGCAGTCACTAACATCAACAAGGCAAAGACATTTGTAAGCTCAATAGGTGAACAAGAACATTCAAGCTTTCCTGTTTCACTAGCATATACCTACAAGAACGGGGAGAGAAAACAGAGTAGATGTTAACACAAATCTAATTGCAAAAACTAACCGTCTGAACACCAGCAGGGAAATTCCTGCTGTCAGAGATGAAAGACAAAATATGTCCTAGAAATGCTCTTCATTAACTTTGTGAAAGCCAAACAAAGCTATTATGCAGGTAAGCATGCTGCACAAGCTCCTTACCTCTCTTTCTCAGAAAATGCCGCATATAGTGCAAGACTGAAGCTAGGGACACATAGGTAAAAGTCACAGTATCAAAAAAGCTTCTTTTTTGCTGAACAGATGTGAACCAGATATAATCATACCAACCTTTAATCCAAACAATTCTACTGTAAACCAAAGTCTGCTGTGTCTGGTATCTAGGTTAACCAGATGACAATGTCTTGGCAAATTCTTCAAATCGAGTTCCTAGAAGATATTAGAGTCAATGAGTCTCATGAATGCTCATGGCTGTTCTCTGAAATTCACAGTTTTCTAGCTTTGACCTCTGATCTGAAAAAAAACAGTTTTATAGAAGCCTTACAGATCAACAGGATGGACATGCACTTGATGGTGATTGCACCATAGGTAGTCCCCATTAGCTGGTGGTTTTCATATTGATCTCTCCTCTAAATGGATAACTTTAGTAGTTTCATAGGCAATGAAGCCATCAATATCTGTCAGCTTTTACACCTCTTTGACCTCAGTGTGTGGCAAATATTGCTATCAGTTTTATCTGTTTTGTTCTGTTTGTTTTTAGCTTTTTAGTTAATCTGACTGCAACACACAGCATGGGGTTCAGCGGTTTGAAGAAATGCAGCCAAGGCATTCATGTAACTCCTCTCTGAGACATAAAGGATCGCATTTTGCATAGTTCTCTTCATAATACTAATGATTTACAGGACAACAATCAGTTCTGTCTCCAGTAAAGTAAGTTTACGATGATTTAAATGAGGTATAGCTCTAAAGCATGTTTTTATAAATCTTGTGGTCTTAAGTGCTTGTCAAATAGATGTCAGAGACCACACAGAAGTCTAAAAATACTCATGTAAACCCTTCTTCAAGTGCTTGACATTGATCCATCTATTGTACATCTTCATGCTCAACACAGGTTAAAATAGTGCAGCTCGCTGTGACATTGTAACTAGAGGCTGCTAAGCTGACAGAAATAATTTGTTATGCCGCTTACAACTAATAACACCCCCCCCCCCTTTGCTTTTGGGCAGTTTTTGAAAATACAACTCTCATCCTTTTCACATGTGAACTCTCACTGTTCTTACCGTCTCCTGTAGTCCTTAGACATGGGGTTGAAGCCTACAAACACACTCAAAACTAGAAGGAGAAAGAGGAATGCCTGACTACATAAAAAAGGACCCCAGTGCACTGGAATAGGCAGCTACTCTTTTTTGTTAAGTATAGCTATTATGTGTTAAACGCATCTAAACCCATACTAACTTCTGAGAAGAATCAGCCTACTGATCAAAGAAGCTCAAACTGGCAAAACACAGCAGTCCCACCAAGTGCTACAAGAAGCCTCCATTTCTGCTGGTGTGCCAGACTGCTCAGTAGCGGTTTGATCCCGGAAACTCACTCCTCTGGGCCGATCTTTTTCCTCTGGTTCTTTTTCCTTGCTTTCTCTCCCCTACGGCATTTCTCTGTTCTGCATTTCCACTTTGCCAACTCACGCCTAACAAAGGTTACCCCTCACAAAGTAACATCATATGGAATGAAATAATGTGGAACTAGCAATTCTTCAAAACCACGTAACTGTGTCTTATCTATTAAGAATCTTGGAGCTATTTAGAGAGATGCAAGAAATAAGAAGAAAATCTCCAGCCCATCTAGCCATCCTAAGGCAGAATCCATTCTGAAATGTATTCTCTGCTGTAGAAGCCATACGCAACCTGCTCCAGTCTTAGCTACGCTTACCATTGGAAGGTTTCTACACTGTAATGTTTTGAAAGTGAGGATTGCTCATTACTTCATGCTCCCTTTGCTATTTAATTCTTATCACTGCTGGTCTTATTCCCTTAGCCATAGGCACTGTTATAATAAAATAAACAATGATTGTAAAAGGCTATAATTCTGATCTATACAACTAAAAAGGAATAATTATCAATAGCATACATACATAAAAATAAATGCTTTATCTCATAAAAAGATTTCATGCTGTCAGTTAGTTAAGTGTATCTGAAGGACAGAAAGGACAGCAATTTTTTGCACCTACTTTTTTTTTCCCCTCTTTGTCAACAGGGAAAAGCAGATACCAGTAGAATATGATTTATCCAGTACTAAAATTCACCCTCTTACTAACTTCAGATAAGGTCTAGTCAGCATTCCTTACACTAGGCACCTGATATTGGTAGTTAAATTTAGAAAAGAAGAATTTCATCCTGATAACCTTCTACATCCAGTGAGAAATCTACAGCAAAACCACCTCCTACACTCATATCCAAACTATCAAGCTCACCTTCTGCTCTTTCAGAAGGGAGACAACAGCCTGTTTCAAGTTATAAAACAGTAGAAAATTGTGTTTGATGCTCTACATCTGTAATTCATTCCCTTCTGCTATGGAAGGTGCTCATCTTTCTCAGGTGCAGTCAATGGAAATTTTGCTGTTTACAGCAGCAGGGTCAGCAGGAGCTCAGCTCCGTGGAACAGCTGTAGCGTAGACACAGGCACCGTGACAAAGCCCACTTCAGAACAAAGGTCTTGGTGTCTGTGCAACCAGGAAAAATACCTCAGCACTTGTCTGAAGTGTGGCCATGAGCTGGAAACTATTCATAGCCTCTTTAAGCTTTTTAATCTAGGAAGCAGCAGAATTTACAAGTCACTGCTTGTTTCTGGAGGCACATGCTTGCCTTAGCTTGAGGTTGGCTTTTGTCTGTGACATTGCACCTCCAGCATCTTTCAAAGGGAAAAATTACCATCTGGCATGTATGTGAGGGTAATTCAGTGATGGCTGTGAACGTCCTGGCACATGCCTGTCATCATTGACTGAAGGGATTCTTGTACCTACTCACAAGCAATGGGTCTTGGCCATGCTAAATGCTAGAGATACTAGAGTAGATGGATTTCCATTCCCATCCTGAATAGCAGTTCGTCTGTGGCTGGGAGTTCATAAGTTAATAGAGGAGTTTAGTCTCCAGAGATGCTCTGTACCCAACCACTACTTTCATAGAAAAAGGAATCATCTGTGAATAGTCCTGGATATGCAACTACAAGAAAAACAAGACAAAGCAAAATTCCAATCAGAAGGAACAAGAAAACTGATAAAACTAAGTGAAAAAAACAGAGATTTAAATTATTTCAAATAGTTGCATTTGTGTGAGACAGTAGTAACAATGTGAGAGGGCATGAAGAAGAATAAAATTGCACTTATCACAGAAACAGTTTAAAAAAAAAACCCCAAACTTAAAGGAAGTAAGAAAAAAAAAGAAAATAAATCATAACTGAGAGGCTACCAAGTAGCCCTTTTAGGTTTAAGATAAACTGAATTGTTGAAAAAGGAATACTTGCTTTTTAAAACAAAGTTAATAGTACCTCAAATATACAAACATTACCAATATTTTATTAAATTTGACAATATATGTTCCTTCCTCTGTCAAACATAGCAGAATTTGCAAGTGTTTTCACACTTCCTTGGTGTGTCTCAGAGCTACAATTGGGAGTGTTTTTCTGGAGAAGTCTGCTTTCGTGAACTTAACCCTGCCCTTTCCTCCTGGACAAGGAAAGAGGAAAATTACCAACAAAGCTCCTGGCTTTGGCTGCAGCAGTTAAGGTTGTATCCTTTCCTGGGTTCTGGTGAGCCTTCAGAGAATCAAGATACCCAAATGTGCCTATAGATAAAAAGAAGGGGAAAAAAACCACCACCAACAAAAAAAAAGAACCCAAAAAACCCAACCCCCAAAACCTGGCTTGCTATTTTTCTTCTTCTATTACATTTTCTGATCTTGGACACTGAAGTCATGATTCATGAGAAGAAACCAATTGTTCCTATTACCTTCATCTTCTGTGAAGGGTGTAGTACACTTACTCCAGTTACTGACTGAGGAGAGAAAAATATATTTATGGCAAACTGATAAATGTTAAAGAAAAAATCATCACATGGTTTAAACATGGGAATCTCTACTAGCTGTCCAAGAGTAATTGGTTTTGGATGTTACTTACCTTTTTTTCGTAGAGGTCCACGTTTCCACTTCTATGAAATTGCTCTAGACTTACCTGTATACAAATGAGAGCAAAATTTATTCATCTGCTTAGCCAAATTTCACCACTACGTAGGAGTAACATTGTGAAAAGTAGAAAACCAATACTGTACAACCATATCTTCATCATCAATCAGTAAAATATTGCATGTCTTCTTCTGAAAATGTATTTGGTGACAAACAAACCATATATTATTTTTAGAATCTTTCATATGGTCTTAATTGCTTTAAATTACTGCTGAATCCAAATTAATGGATGAAATAGGTATGTTGTATATCTCACTCTCCAAAACTGCCTCCTGCCAGAAGGTTCTGCCCCACCTCTCATTTTATTCCAGGGAAAATTTATATCAAGTATATTATACAGGGTCTGGCCCACGACTGCTTTGCAGTCACAAGTGTTCTTTTTCTATCCTTCACACCCATGAGGTACAATCACACTCCAGCCCAGAGCCATGTGGCCACGCTGATCCAGTGCTGAGACCAAGCTCACAAGACCTGCTGAAAAATAAGGTGTATTAGCTGATTTTGCAGTATCACGGTGATGTGTCCTTTTGGGAAGAACCTATTTGAATCAATACCTGAACATACATGCTCCTCTTTGCAGAAATGCGGATGGATACATAACTCAGGGAGGTCTGGAAACATCCAAGGGATCTTAGAAGCCATGGTCATAGCTGTTTAACTGTTATATGGACCTCACAGGAGTTCATACAGATTTCTGAACTAATCCTTCTTTCAGTAAAGTCAACAGCAAAATTGTCATTAATTCCACAGCAACTGAACAAAATCACTACATGCAAAATTTGTCTTTTTTTTTTCTTTTTTAAATAATGCAGTTAAAGCGTTATCAGCTCTTTCACGAACCTCATGTTAATTAAGCTCTAGCATTATCACCTCTGGTTGCCAGTATTATGAACTTCTGTTTGAAAAAAAGTTACTGGCTTTTAGAGCTGTAAAGCAGAAAACCTGACTACTAACTGCCCAACCCTATAGACTTAAGGACTCCACATTTATTATTTTTTTGAATGCCATCATTCTAAAGCTAAGCTCATAAACGCTGAGTGCCTGGCATTGCTGCCACTGAGAGGGGAAAATTCAGATGACTGAGAAAATCCAGCTATTTCTGTCCTGAATTTACAGAAAGCGTGTGGATCAGTTGTATGCTTCTTCCCTTCCACAATGGACCATAGCAGAGCAGGTTTACAACTGCTGGAAAGGGTCATTGCATGTTCAACATATAGGTCAACATACAGGTTTGAGGATCAGACAGAACTGAATGTTCCTTTTTAAAAAGATTTTAACATAAAACTTACTACAGCATGTAAAAGCTGCAAACTGTGGTACAAACCTTTTCTTTGCATCAGTGTAATTACCAGGGATTTTTTTTTTATGTAGAAGGCTCTTTTTTTCTGAGTGTTGGACTTACATACCAATAACTATAAGCGTATTTTAAAGCATATTTTAGTGCTTGATAGTCATCATAAATCAGGTAGTTATACTTGTAATAATTTCTGTGAGTAGGTGTTCATGTGCGTGAGAAGATATGCAAAATTGGAAGGTGAGATGAGCCATGATGAACATTAAAGGTCCAGAAGCAGATCGATAGCTGGTGTAAATTGTCAGGGCTTCATTGATTTCAATGGCCCTATGATAAATACTAATTCAGGTGGTGCTAAAAAAAAATGTCATCAGCTGAGCATCTGGTCAATAACACCGGAGAATGTAGAATGAGGCATCGGTGTTACCTCCACGCTGAGCACTTGCATTTACCTTTCAATTGGCTCTGCATGGTGCAAGAAGGTAAAATTCCTTGTTTATTCATGTTTTTTGAAATCTCCGCTATTGGCTGGAGTAGTGCATGTGGGTACGCATATGGAGAGAAAGACGCGTATATATACAAGAAGGCATTTTCTGTGACAAATACTTACACGGCTTTTACTGCTGTGATGGTACTTTTATCTTCAATTGAAAAAAAAAAAAAAACATTTCAAGATACTGTATGAAAATTACTTGAACAAACTTGTTGCATTTCTGTGAGGTTTTTCATTCATCCCAATAGCAAGGGAAACTAAACTCAGAATAGGCTTTAATCTGCTATTTACATACAATACTTAAATTCCTTTTAGAAACTAAAGCTTATCACAGAAATGATAGTTTCCCATGTGTATGAATTACTGAGAATTATAATAGCAACAAAAAGGAATGAAGCCAGGTTGCACATAAAAATCTAGACTTCCTAGGTGATTCTCAACATTTTTTCCTAAACATTTTCCACCAGATAAAGTTCATTACCTTGTTCTAACCATTTCCCATTTCACAAAGTTAAGTTTTTACTGATTCTGTAAATAAGAAATCAATTATACAATAGCATTACCAGAACCTAAGAGAAAAGGGACTTTGTGCATGGCTGGTGGTTAACTCATTGATTCTGCTGCATGGGTCTCTTGAACGCCTTATCAAATGCCTCTAATTTCTGGTCTGCATACAAATGTATTGATGTGCCGGAATTAAATCAAATTAGAATGTTTAGAGTAAAAGCCCGTTCGCCGTATTTCAAATTGTTCATATTTATTTGGAGGCCTCAGAAGGACATCTTAATCTTATAGTGTTATTATTTCAAAGAGAAAAAGAGATTTTTAATGTTATTTGGAGAAAGTCCCTTAGCTTACAGACTGAAAAAAAAGCAGAACTGCTCCAACAGATATTTTGACAAGAGCTTTGAATGAAAAATAACAAAACCTCTGCAGGGAATTTCCCATTAATCTAATTTATTTGGGAGCACATTTTCACAATAATAATTAAATTATCTAGTGTTCGCTTACATTAAAAAGCGATCATCTGTAACAGTTCATTACTAGAAAAAGGCGGGGGGGAAGGCCAATATTTTAAACTAACACCACAGGAAAAAACCAACAACTTACAAACATTAAAGGAATGCCATGATGTTTGACGACTTCCTATGAATTCAGCTGTTTCATCTATTAGTGAAGTTGGCAACAGAAATTCCAACATTTTCTGTGCAGTGGTGTCTTTAAATCTGTAACATGTTTATTTGTTAGACCTCTATTCATCCGGTTTTCAGGGTGTTTCAATAACCAAAATATCCAATAACTAAAGTCTTGTGACATAGGAATCCATGTTTAGTACAGACAATGAAAACAACAACTGCATTTTCCTTCCTATGGCACGTTATATTCAGGTAGTTCACCCATGCCCCGCAAGGCTTCAGTGGGTGGAGAATACCACGTGTAACCAACTGAGATACCACTGAGCAAAATGCGGTTTTATCTGCTTTATTTCTCCTAGAAATGTCAGCACAGCACATTATATTGCCTGTAATTTTAATAGATAAACGAGACAATGATTCCATTGTTATTTTTTTCTCAAAATGGTAGAATACACTTTCTTAAAAAGGTCTGCAAACATATTTACAAAAGTGTGAAAGCAGTAAGTGCAGGCTTTTTATATTCTTACTGAACTTCCAAAGACTGACTGATACCCTAATTTTATTGGAAATCTGGCCCAAGGATGATACAAGAAATGAAATATCACACTCAGTTTTGCCTTCTTGTAGGCTACCGTGGAAAACAAATCAAACAGGTAAATATTTTAAAAAGAACAAACTTATATTCCATGAAGCATAATGAAGATATTCCAAAACCATCGCCTGTATTTTTATTTTGTTTCAGCTTTAAAACAGCTCTTGGTCTTTCTTAATGTTGTGTTAAAAAGTGGGACACCATCTTACTTTTGGAAAGCCAGCTGCTGTGATTTAAAGTAGCCACTAAAATATCAATCACAGTATCTGCATCACAGGAATGGACTTTTTTTTCTTTTTTCCCAACAGGAGTGATAAAATTTGTGGTGTTGTCTTCATCTTTCACATTTTAAATACTGTTGGCTGACAGAAATAAAGTGTAGTGTCATGCTTGGTTTACCTAAATCATTTATTTTGTAACTAATAAAAGTAAACAATTACCAGATACTGTATATATATAGATATATAGATATATGGCCACAAATAAACTATAGTAGAAAGTTATTTTGGTTTTGATAAAGTTAAGAAAAGCACATAAAATCATATTTCATGAATATCTTGTTTTATGGCCATCAATATTTTTGTATTTTTTTGTTTTGTTTCATCAACATAGCAAAATACAATCTTCCTATTAAACAATAATTATCAGATGGCAGACAATTCTTTTTATTGGTTTACATTGGCAGGTCACAGTCTAAAAGCACAACCACATCAGGCAGAAATTGCACACAGACCGCCCTGGATTTTGAAGACTATTTTTTTATGCTTCTACCGAAAGAGCTTAATTTAAAACTGGGGACTGTAACATGCCCTAATTAAAGATATAGATTTTTTTTTTTTTAAATAGCTAAATAAAATGACTGAAATTGCAGTACTTTATTTTGCTTTCAGCTTCAGTTTTAACGTTTGTGCTTGATGTTAGCAAACACGCTTTGAACTTCTAGAGATCCTTTATGAAAATTCAATCACCCAAATAAAACCCAGGTGATTTTTTTCCTGTCATGGAATACTGCAGATTTATTTCAATTAGGCCTGTTCCTTGGCTTTTTTTTTTGGTGTTGATACTTGCATTTTTAACTTATTCCTGAAAACTGGGGGAGACTTGCGTGTAATACTATGACACCATGCTATCACAATGTCAGTATCTCTGTAAGAAATGGTTGTAGGTGGGACTGGCCCATAAATATGCAGTTGTATTAGTTGTAGAAGGCATGTTCATGTCTTCAAAAACCAGACTGGTCTTAAGATATTACTCTTTATTTGAGACAGTTACCATTACTTCATTAAAAAATGACAAAACAGCAATAAACATTTTAGCTCTTTAATGAGCAAAGATCAGGTCTCTTAGCATTGGAATAATATTCGTTATCCAGATTATCTTTATTTCACTCAGTGACCAGTAATATGGCCAAGAAGTACAAAGTAATTTTCCATCAAGTAGTATACAATTTTTGTGTGTAATAAGCTTTCATTCTTGAAAAAGAGTAACTGAAAAGAAATGTTTCTGTTACTGCAGTTAGTTTGTCAGAGAAAGTTCTTCACATTATCTTACAAACTATCAAAATTGCTAGTAATTTGAAAAAATGTAAAAAAAAAATCACATAACTTTAGTCTAATAGAAATATAGTACAGGTAAGAGAGAAAGTATTTATCAGGGATGTGCTCTTAAGTCCATCTCAATTATTTCTTTTATATAAATGTACATCTGATTACATATACAAACAATTTGAAAGGACCATGGTATGTAATTACTGGAAAGCAACAGGGGAATGAAAAATTTCTTGTGATTTTAGAGCATTCATTTCAAATCACACAAACATACGTAGTATTCAGATTTTATGATTTCCAGTTGTTGGCTCTCTCCCCATTCTTACATACCCTCTTTTTCTACACTGTTGCCATCTGGTCTAGAGAATTCATTTGCATGGCAAAGCTGATGTACAGCAAAAAGGGAATTAACTTTATATTAAAGTATTATAAGTAAACTTTGTAACATGCAACATGAGTTTAAACAATAAACTGAAAAGTGTAATCAGAGCAGTAATATTGGGGCATTTTTATATTGCAAAATATCATTGCAATTAAATTTTTGGACACACTTTACCTTACCAATTTGAACTAAATATATCGTAACTAAATCACAGCAAATTATAAATCCTTCATCATAGGAGAATCCATTAAAGTTATAGGCATGTTAAAGTTAGAAATTATTTAGGTGGAAAGGAAAAAAAACATTAATAATACAGATTTTTTTGTCTGGGATTCGTATCAGCGAGGGTTCACCACTGTATACATAGAATGCCATAAATACCTTTAAGAACTGTTGCAATTCCTCCTACTTCTGAAGCTACCATGAATTATTTTACTGTAATTACTTTTGCCCCTTTAAAAAACTTCTTTAGGTTGTGCCAATTGATGGAGAAAGCTTCTATTAAAAACTCCAATGGGATGAGAAGAATTTTAATTACGGCTTAATCAGCAGCACAGCCACCAAGCATATAAATTATCATGCACATCGTGCTAAAAATATCCAGTTTCCTTTATTCCCACAACTTTTATACTGACAGCACTTATGTGATAATGTTGTACCTGCCAGGCTGTAAAACTTCTCTGACTGGCAGGTTTCAGCATGGGCCCCTTTCTAAGGCCTTAACAGCATTGGTGCTTTGTGTACTTATTCAAATATGTAAATATGGTCTACACAAGAAAACAGGTCCAAATAAAAATTGGTGAAAATTATCTGACATTCCATTAGTGTGTCCCTTGTGCATATTTATAGGTTTTTAAAATTTTCAGTCATAGTTCTCTCCTGTTTGTGTTGCACATGCCTAATTCCATTATGTAACTTAAATCTTCAAAAAATTAATACTTGAATGTGAATGAAAAAGTATCATTCAGGACAACTGCTTCAAGCAATTGCAAACAGTTGGGTTTTTTGTTTTTTTCTTTTGTTTTGTTTGTTTGTTTAAGTTCATTTGATATATGTACAATTCATTTTTTTCAAAACCCCAAAAGTTCTTGATATGTATATTCACATAATATTCCTCCATATTTAAATAGTAAGAGTCTTGTAGGTTGAAAGCCAAGTAATCTTCAGTAACATCACCTACTGTAATCCATCAAAAAATAAAGTTTGTTTCGTCTTGTCTGGCTATACCCTGGTTGTTGAGTGTGAATGGGGGTGGGGATGAGGATGGGGCAGAGTATTGTTCTGTCCTCCAGTAAATGTATTGAATGTGTGTAGGGGTTGAATCCCTGGTATAGTGTTGGGGATCATTGTGATGGTGTTGGGTGTCATCAAGGGAATATCGTCAGGAGACCTTCTCATAGCTAGCGTGTAGTCTGGGGGACAGGCGGTCCTAAGAACCACCTCATGTGGATGGATGGACTCACATTCATGATCCAAGTCAGTGTGCTTCATTTGGAGGGACATTATCTCCTCTTCTTGTGCATGGGTGAGATCATTGGTAGTAGTACGTTGTGGGCTACATCTCCTGTGAACATCATGTCTCCGCTTGTCTTTTTTGTAGTACAACGCTGCAAAGGCCAAAATGTTCAGGAACAGCAAAGATGCACCAACTGCAATAGTAACACTCAATTCTGTTGAATAGTCCCTTTGATCCACTGAAAACGGGCTTGGTTGTTGTTTAGGATCGTCTTGTTTGGCTGTAGGAAAGGCTGAAGTAACAGAAACAGAATTTTTCCTTGTTGGTCTGAAAGTATTATCAGTTGATGGCACTTTAGTTGTGGTAGAGGTATACTGTGAAATGTCGTTAAGATTGTGCAGATGAGGTACCAGTTCCAACCAAAGGTTCACTTTATTGGCCCTATAATGTTCTTTAACTCGTGGTTTTAATCCAATGTGAAGATACAGTTGGTCTTTCTGAGAATATCTGGTCCATGCTACTTCTTCAAAACGATTTGGTTTTGTATGGATGAATTTTGTATCTTGCGGCACTGGTTGATTTGGGTCACTAAAAAAAAAAAAAATCTCCAATGTTACAAAGTATTTCGAAAGGAATTATAAAATTAACATAATTAGGATTTTATACTTAATGTTTGAGTCTGCCTTTGGACAGAGCAGAATGCTATTTCCTAAAATTAGAGGCCTTAATAATCTTGATTAGAAACAGCATTATGCAAACTATCCCTTCTTTTACATAGACTTCAGTGACTTCCCTAGTTCCCCAAAATGCTAGTGTCTCTCACACTGAAATCTTTTGCTGCTGTGGACAGATTGCCAGCAATGTGGTAATGTGGACAAATGTCTATGAGAGACCAGTGTGAGAGGACATTAAGCTTTGCTTTTCTTTTTTTAGTAACATAAAGCTCGTAAAGCTTAGCATCTCAGTTCATATGCAGTATCTGTGGCCTTCCAGAGGTGAAAGACCATGGCAGGGCATAACTCAATGTAACGCATAGCGACTTGGAGTCCAGTGGCCGAAGGTAGAAAAGTGTTTTGAACTACTGGTGAAAGAAAAATTAATGAAAATGACAAAAATTTTCAAGTTTAAAGTCACGTATTTTATGGTCAGAATTGTCAATTTAAAACAAAATACATTATTAAAATAAGCTGTATTATTTTTGATGCAATATTTATGTAATTTTCTGTCTCATGGGATGACAATATTATCAGTGCTGGGGCAAAGTCAGTTACGAATGTAACCATTTTTAACTATACACATACGTTAAAGGCTTATTTTTGCACTTTTCTGGGGAATCCCTTAATTATTTTTTTGTAGAAGGTAATTTTTTTTAATTTCTTCATGCAGAATGTTCACAAAGATATTTTTTCCCTCTTTTTGCTGGAATGTGTAAATGAGCTGACTGACATTACAATAAACATAAATATCCAACCCAATTCTTAATCTCTTACTCATCCTACAAGTACAGAGGCATTCCCAAGGGAGATAACCAAGGGAAGGCACTGCATCATTGTATCCTGAGTTTGTATACAAGACCATTCATCATCTGGTACTCACCCAGTTTTTGCAAAGTTTGTCCAGTATGTCATCACCACTGCACTTAGCATGACATCATTTTTGGAGAAATTACAAGGAAATAATTCAGTAGGACCAATCATGGGGATTCCTAGTACGTAAGGAACCTCATCTCCATGGGCTGCGTCTGCCCATGCAGGTACCTGATCTGTCTGGCAATGGTGGTAGAAGGCATAGAAATATGTAGGCGATCCAAAATTTGAGTGAAGATCTGCTGTAGCCACTGCGGGTGCAACCCACTGGTGATCAGTGAACAAAGCCAGCAGTGTTTTCCTTCTGGTCTCAGGATTGTGTCGATCTGCCCAGTCCGTGTACATAAATTTAATTGTTTCCCTCAATATATCTTTGCCTTCAGGGTATCCGTATAAGTTATCCACAAAATTAGAAACTGCGAAGTCAAAATCACTAGCTGATATGCCATCTTCGCTATCCACAATATTTTCAACAAATTTTAACCCTTCCCCTTGGTTAACTCCCAACATGATGTCATAATTGAGGAATTCTCCTTGTTCCATCAATATCTGAGGATCATCTGGTATCACATCGCCGTCGATTACTGGTCCAAAGGCTATATGGTATCTTGCTGGTTGAATGTCCTGGTCGACAAGTTCTCTATAAGGCTTCTTCTGTAGACATTCTACCAATTCTACAGTGTCTGACATGTTGCAACCAACTTTTGTAGCCAGCATCCTGGCATATTTTGCAGGCTGAAAACTAACTGCCCAGCTGGAGAGAGCTGTTCCGCTTTGAGCTATTGCTCTTTGAAAAAGTCCTGTGGGGAGAAATATTTAAAAACTACTGAAGTGACCTTGAAACAGCTACATACTTGAAAGATTCAAAGGAGTTCTTTGAAACAATAGAAAACTTCAACAGAAGAGATACTTGAATCTTAGTAGTACTTAAATACACAAGATGGTGAGATCTGACTGTCATTGTACCTACAGGTAATGTATACAAAATAAATGCAGTATGCGCAGAAATTGAAGCAAATGGTTCTACCTCGATGTAGTCCAGCTGAGGAACAGATTTACAAAAGAAACTC
Source organism: Pelecanus crispus (assembly GCF_030463565.1). Classification (NCBI taxonomy): domain Eukaryota; kingdom Metazoa; phylum Chordata; class Aves; order Pelecaniformes; family Pelecanidae; genus Pelecanus; species Pelecanus crispus. The sequence continues at coordinate 7,751,928 of NC_134651.1, read as the reverse complement.
AGGAAGACAAAGAAGTGGCATTACCTTATGTAGGATAAGCTTTATTAGCTTGAAAGAAATTCCTAAAGTTAAAGCAATTTATAGGTTGGAGGAAAAGCCAACAAGTCTCTGAAATGGATTGAATTTCTGGATATTGTTCAAGCCAACAGCAGTGTGTGTGCATACAACTATGTGTTAAATAAACCTAATATACTGCTTTTTTATGTTTTGTTTGGGATTAAACTTGGTTTGAGAGGTGCAGTGCTTTTGAATTGTATATCATAGCAAAAGTTCATACTTCGGAGAAATAGATGAGAAGGTACTGGGCAGCTATTAAATTTATAAGTGTCTAAGAGTCAAGATCCTTTCTTGTAAGGAGTTTTTTAATGAAGGTTTATAGTGATCACACTTATATAAAAAGGGAAATGATATATTTTACACTATTTACCTTTATAATTCAGAGATTTTAACATACGTTCAGGTATTCATTTAGGGAAGAGAGAGAGTATGATCTGGCACTGCATGTAAACTTGTAGCAAATCCCAAAGACTCCAGTGCAATTAATCTGGATTTATGCTGATTTAACTAGCACTCTGGACGAGGAATTCTACTCATAGAAATAACAAAATATGTTTAAATTAACATTTTCCTCTCCCTTCTGTAAGCATTTTTGAGCATGTCATGGATGAAAGCCTCACCCCCTTTGAGTCAATGAATCAATCCAATTTTTTTTTCTATTGACTTTAATACAGTCACAACTCCACCCTTGTCCAATACTTCTTGTGCTCCCTTTGTGTTGGGGCTTTGCCTTTTCCCGCTCCCTTTGGGAAGGGTAGTTCAGGTTCTCAAAGACATTTTGCATCTGAACCTTGTGCAAAATAATGCTCATCTCTAGTGTCAGAAACTTAGAGTATATTTAGGTAACTGTCACCTTTCTGTTTTTTTGGATTTTCATGGAAGTGCATCCAGTGCATTTCATAGCACATCTTTTGCACTAATTACTGGAAAATATTTTATACTGGCCTTTACCTCTTACAGCCCACTGTGGGTAATACAAAATGATCTATAGCATACATAAGTTATGCCGATTTAAGATATATGGGTCAAAATTTAATTTTACTTATGCTGATAGGCACCTGGAGTAATTCCTCTGACTTTGGTAGAGTTGCTTAGCGACTGGAAGTGACATCTGGCCTCACTCAATTTTGCTAAGAATGTATCTTTGGTCCAATGCTGATGAATAGCTGGATACTCCCACTAAAGGAACTGGAGTTAAGGTGCTCAGCTTACCTCAGAATTTTATTCCAATAATGCAAAAAATGGCTTTTACTTTGATAAGTAACATACTTCTATTGATAAAAACCCTCCATAGCCTCTAAATCAAGTCAGAGACATGCCTTTAGAACCTCTATTGCAGTACCAGACCCTGTACACTCAGAACTTAGTTGGAATCAGTTGCTGGCCGGAAACATTTTGCAAGCTTCTGAGGCATTTTAAAATCATTTTCTAGACTGTATTAGGTCCAAAACCAAAACTCTTAAAATCAGATAGGTGTAGGGACTAAAATATGTAAATTCAAGCCTCTCCTTAAATTTATGAGAAGTCATATCCAAGATATTATTTCCTTGCAAGATATGAGTAAAAAATAAGAAAGAACTTGAGCTATAAAGCAGGCAAAAATATATTTGCATGTTTACAAGGTCAGATATTGAGCTAGTATAAATCACCTCAAAGTCAGTGGAATTACCGCAGATGATCCAGGCATTGTAATAAATGTAAGTAAATGACAAAACTGAATTTTCACAAAGATGTATTTCATGATACTTCATAATGTTTCTTTTTTGCATATTGTGTAAATCTATTTTTATTGCTTTATTAAATATCACTGAACAAGGACAGAAAGTGTAATCTACATTTTAAGAAAATGCTGATATAAACACTATGGCTTGCTAAGTGCTACATAAACATTAAATGTTGGATTAAGTAAAAGTGGTCAAGTTCTATGGCCATAAAGTTATCTTAGGAAAAGAAACTAAACATCCCTCCTTCTGCTGAAGAATGCTTACAGAAATAGTCCTCCTCTCAAAGCATTTGGTGAAAAATGAACAGCAGTATGAAAAATTATTTTCATTCTGTCACATAATCCCTGGCAGAAATTGGTACCACACAGGATGGAGAACTACATATTTATCTGATAATGTGTTTGATTATTATAGATTATGGGCTTCAGACTGATGGAAAGAAGATTTAAATGTTCAATGGACCATATCACTTTGTGACTCCTATTCAAAGTCTCACCAAAGTAAATAATAACAATTTGCATATATTCATCTACATTTTCAGAGCGCTTTGTAAAGATGGGTGCTGTTCTGCCCACTTGCAGATGGGCAGTTATGAACAGCAGCATCTTGAAACAGGCGGAATGCATCCTCTCAACTACCAAGGGATCCTTTCAAAGGGAAATGAAGGAAGCAAAGGAAGCATCCGAATTTACAGCTTATGAAACAGACTGGTTAATAATGTGAAACAAAAGTTTTCTTGAACATGTTAAGATATTTGAAAATGTTTGAAAACTTGAAATCACTTTTCTTATTTGAAGCTGACCAAATTTTATTTCAATACCTTTTTTTTAATGGCAGGTCTAATGATCCCCAAATGAAACATAACATACATGGGGGTGTGGGACATTGTTCTGTTTAATCCAAATTTCAATAAAGCATGTTTTTGCTTTCTTATAAAAGAAATCCTCAAAAATTTACTTTTACAATTGGATTTTAAGTATACAGCCCTAAGCCCTCTCCAGTCCCCTCCCGAATCCTTTGATCTGCTATGTTGGCAAATTACTGCGTCAGTTTCCCCAAACAAATTCTGCTCCTGGCAGAATTCTGACCATGTGTTAGAATGACAGGGTAAAATTTGCTGATAAGAGGCAACACACAACTGTCCAGATATTGTAAATGTGGCATTTCACATTAATGTCATGGTACATCAAGAAAATCAAGATTAAGATCAAGTAAAAGTTAGGGGGGATAAACCGGGTCTCCTCATTCAACCTGAAGCTAAATCCTCTATGACAAAAGTTATTTTTGTGAGTTATGATGAAAAAAGATGATGCAGCGTGACCCTCAGATTACAGTGTAATGAGGTAATGCTTACATCTTGTTCTTATAGGCCAATTTATAAATATGTCCTATTTAACTGCTGGCAGTTATGGAAAAAAGTTTACATTAAAAAACAAATTGTGGAAATAGACTAAAATTTAAACCACAGCCTATTTTCCACTAGACTTTTCTTGTAAAAGCTGTATTTTCCTCTCATTTAACATAGTGTAAAGGCCTGCTCTAAAGAATCTGTCACTTCTATTGACTTCAGTGGGCTCTGCATCATGACTTTGCATAAATGCAGCTCTTTTAATGTCAGTGGAATTATTTTTTTATGACTGGCCAATTAGTGCCCCACGGAGATACAGCAATATAAATTAGTGGAGGATTGTATACACAGGGCAGGGTGTGATTGATGTACTTGGTAAAACTAAACAGTACAGATAAAAATGTGTGAAAACATTGAGACAAAAGTAATGTGATGAATAAGCAATAGCCATGCAAATGAGAGAAACTGTGTGGAACTGTGGTGCAAAAATAATAGGAAAAAAAATTGGGTGCCTCAAACAGCATGTTTTTAATTTCCTGCTGTCTGCCTCAACTAGAGAGAAAAGGTGTTAGTTATGGAATAGGAAAAAACATATAGAAGAAAATCCATTTGCAACTTGGATGCTTTGACAATTTTGGATCATGCATGCAAAACATTCAACCATTCTTTTATTAGATGACAGCAAGTGAAGTTCATGCACTTTCGGACAAAAGATTTCTGAACTAGGTACTTGTTTCCTTCACACAAAATAATAGTTTTAAGCGTTTCAGCTGTTAGCCTGAAAAGAGAAACTGTGTCATTTTAGTTTTCTTTAAATTCTGCTCCTCATGAGAAACTAAACATGCCTTTCATGACTGTCTGAATATAGACGACCTCATCTACTTTGAGCATGACTGACTGGTTTTCCAAAAAGGACACCCTTAAGTAGGAAAGAAAAGAGACAAAAATGATGCACTGAGAAATGCTGTTCAGAAGTCTGCTATAAAGTGTTTCTACAAAGCTCCATAGGAAAAAGAAGAAAGTGACCCCAAATTTAAACATGCACAGAAAGGCTGAAGGAGAAGGCAGCTTGTACAGCCTTTAAAAAGTTTGCTTAATATTAAGCTGAACTCAGCAGTTCATAGGAACAAAGAGAATATACAGAGCATCACATAGTACTAATGGCGGTGGCATGCAGACACCAAAATTGTCAAAATTTGCAACCTGCATAATACCTTTGGTTGAATTGCTCCAACGGTTACCTTCAGAATAATGGGATAAAGTCAACAGATTGACGCATGAACCGCCTGCACCAGATCCAAAAACAGTTATTCTTAATGGGTCACCACCAAAGAACCCAATATTTTCACTAGTCCATCGCAAAGCTTGAATTAGGTCAAGGAGGCCATAGTTTCCTTTTGCTGCTTGGTCCCCAGTGCTCAAAAATCCTGTGAATGTAAACAAAAAAAGAAAGGGTTAGCAAGTGCTCTTCTGAGTAATCCTGTTGCAATCTTCTAAGTAAGACTTCAAAAGAGATGCCATTAAATATTATGCAACTACATGATTTTCCATATTTACTGGACAACAACTTGAAATTTTGCACTCTTTCTGAAACAAATTATTTGGTATTCACTCTTTTGGCCATGATATATTAATGTACGGAAGATGAAGATACATCCCAGGCAAAATACTCATCTAAGTCTTAAAAGGTCACAACGTATTACTCCCAAAGACTTTGTGTTGATTGTACTGAGTTTAAGAGTAAAGGTTTAGCAAACAGATATGCTGCAGCCATTTTGTAAGTGATTTGGTCAATGGTGTATTGCGCTTCTGTACTTAGCTGCAGCCATGAGCTTTGCACATGCCTGAGAGGCAACAGTTACGCTCCTCTGTAGACTGTGTTTGATTATGTCCTGGCAACACAGTATCTTTTCCTTTTTTCTCCCCTCAAAAATGCAGCTTGTGTCGCAGAACAAGCTGGGTTGAACAATGTGAGCAGGTCTCAACTCCCTGAGCTCTGTCACATAGTCATTAACCTGAGTTAATTGAATCTACATTAAATGGATAAAGACAGTTTAAGCTGTTTCCATGACCCCTTACAACCAAAAGGATAAGAGCTCAGGGGTAATCCAGAGAGCATAAGAAATGCTCCCTTTTATTCATACTGGAAGAAAAATGTTGGAACGTGTCAGGTGCAGGAACGACTGTTTTACACTTTACTCCCAGCAGGACCCTTGTATTTAGTATTGTCGTTACTCTTGTCATTAGAGCCTACTGACTCTAAAAGGTCTCTTCTAAAAAAACTTTGAAGAAAGCCTCTGTTGATAAAAGACATTGCTTTGCTTCTGGATCCCATTTGTTGACATTTCCAATTTTCTCAGCTTAATAAACAAATGTTTAAATAATACCAGCGTTATGAAGTAGCCCAGCACCGCCATTTGCATATCAAACTGATTTAATGCTCACTAAATCGACAGTGTAACTGTTTTTCAGTACATGCTTTGTAGAGAAAAGCAACCATTACAACAATTATTTCCACATTAATTAGATATTAGCGGGTCTTCTAGTCTCATCAAAATTCTACTGAATTAACTCTCTTGAGTGCAGACAACCTACTCAAAAGAAGTTTACAGTAGTTTTTCAGACAAATGGCTTTCAAAGGAGTCCTACTGTTCCATTATGACAATAGAAGCAGCTTTTGAGACATTCCTAGGAAGAAAGACACATGTGTATATACTTGTATAAAGTAAGGATTTAACAACAACAGATAGGTGCATGCATGTACCTGTATTCATGTACATAATGAGCATATCATTTGTTACTTTATTATTATTATGATTCGGCTTCAAACGGCAAGCTTACATTTGGTATTCTGTCATATGTGTAGACATTTATCCTAACAGACCTTCTTTGCTGTAAACTGCACTGAAAGCTAATTGGCCTCTCTGCCTCCATAGTTGAGCTGTGCTCCGTTTAGGGCGAGCAGCTTTGTTTGTGTAGGTCAATCCTGATTTTTGTTACCATGGAGAGGGAACAGGAAAGTGGCATAAGGTGCCAGGCCAGCAATTCTCCCACTTCCAGACCTAATGTACCAAGTCTAATGGGTATACTTCATTCACTGTAGCTGTAGTAAATTGTTACTCTGATACTACACTTTAAAATAACCACTATTCTACAACTAAAACCTGACACATTTACTACTTAACTGCATAAAAAAGCAAAGTGACATCACTCCCATAGAAGAAAATACCACCTTGATATTCAGGGAAAGCCCAGAAAGGAAGTCATAAATATAATTAATTAATTCTCATTTTACTATTATAGCTCAGCACTGAGTTGAGATGAATATGATGTTATTTTACACTGCTTTACACTCTTTCATTTTCTTCTATGTAGCCAGAGGGGCTGGTGTGCATGCCTGTGTGAAAGGATGGCCCCAGTATAATCCTTCCTGCACAGAAGCATTCATTCCTGTCTTCACGCTCCAGTAAAATATTGTCCCCCATAAATAGTTTTTAAGGACACAGAGAGATGATGTCTTTGAATCTATGCTAGCAAATCTAATGAAAGCTTCCTAACCAGTCTCACTGCCTTTGTCAGCCTGCTTGGAGTTGAGGGATGGTACCAGTGACTGTAACAAAATTAAAATGTAGGAATTTATGGGAACTACAGGATCCTGTGGCTGCACATGCTGGGAAAGTCTTCCCCTTCCCTTGTGTAAGTATATGACTGTAGAAAATCGGTGACAAATCAGTTCATCATATTAAGCACCTAAGTGACTGCACTGATTTAAGGGAATAGAGGAAAGATTGATGCTGGCGGTCCTGGAAACACAGGCAGCAATGAGATGAGAGCAGTTAGAGCAGTTACCAAAACTGTGCCCTAAACAAGTCCTGCTTTGCTTTTTCCCCTTTCCCTGGCCTGCAGATTCCCTGAGCCTGGACAGGATCTGCTCTCAGCAGAGCTGCAGCACTGGTTCAAAAAGGTCCTGTTGATTTCTCAGAGCGATTCCAAGGCATGTATTAGGAAAATAGATGGTAGGGTTATAGCTGAGATACAGTGATCTCCCTGAAGGAAAACAAATGTTAACACTCAAACTTTCTGAAAAAGTTGTTTTCCATACTCTGTATAACATGCAGCAAAGTGGAAAGAAGTAAGTCTTTGCCTGGAAAAGCAACAGATGAAAATTATAGGTAAAGCTTTAAGGCAATCCCCTGCTGTTAAATGAGTTCACATCAAGCCTCGAAGTTTGATGGGGAAATGGGAAACCCTTGGGAAACTATAAATATACTAGTTTTGTGAAAAGGATCTTAAAAAAAGAGCAAAAGAGCAAACATCTCTTGTTGCCAAAGGCAGACATCAGGAACCTTGCGTTCAGTTCAGGAAACGTGCCAGAAGGGGGAGCTTTCAGTTTATGTAAAAAAAAGAAAAAAAAAAAAAGAGGAAAAAAGAAAAAAAAAAAGGAAGTATTACTAATATTCTCCTCATTCATCTATATTAGACAAATTATGACTTGTGTCCAGAGCAACAGCTCCGATGCAAAAGAAATATCTCACGCCTCCTCAGCAAGAACCACATTGGCTGACTTCCATATCTACACAAGATGGATGATTATTGATGTTGACTTTCATGACATGAAACATTTCTATCTCATTTTTCAGAACCATAAGAAGCCTGTTAATATTGCCACCTGTTCATGCCTTTTTTCTTATATGCAGTAGTATCAGCATGGCTTAGAAGCATTCAAAGTGTCATGAAATCAGAGATAGGACTGATAAGACAGATGAGGTTTTTCTTTCCAGTTTTGTTTTGTTTTGTTTTTTTTTCCTAGTGAGAAGTCCCTCAATACAGATAAACTCATCTAACTAAACACCCGTAGAGAAATGCTTTAACACACAGCATCATAGCCAGTCTGTAGGTCTGTGGGTGCAAGTACTTATTCCTATTTATCACTTAGATAAAATAGAGATTGCAACGATAAGTTTTGTCTTTATCCCAAGAGGAGCTTTCAGAATGTAATTAACATAGACACCATACATTTCTATGCATTCCTATGACACAATCATTACATTATCTAGATATTAAGCTAGCAATTTTGAGTCACAGAGGTGAACCTGCTCTTGCTGAAAAGGGCTTGTCTGTCTGAAAGCTTGTCTGTTTTTTAAACTGTATCAGCTAGTCTATTGAAATATATTATTCCTTTCTGCGAATGCTGTCTTATTATTACCCTTGGATTGTCGTCTCACCGAGAACGCTGCTATCATATGCTACCACCTTTTGCTCTTGTAAAAAAGTGAAGTAAATTATTTCTTACTTTAGTTATTCCAGGAAGACATTTGTAAAAAAACTTTTTTTGCATTATTCTCTGAAAAGGTCAGATTGAGCTAATTTTGTTCCATAATTAAGTCCTTCTACTGGAAATATTCCAATCATCAGCTGAACAATTGCTATTTTATATTCTGAATGGAGAGGTTATCTCTTCTTTTATCTCCTCCAAAGGAGCAGACTCTAATAGAATTATGGAAGTGAGGATGTGGTCTTTTGTGAGTTTAAGAAAGAGATTTATTAAGCTCATTTGGGCCATTTCTCTATTACACGTCTGTTAGACAAATAGGTAGTGTGTGCCACAACCAGGCCCTGTATTTTGTGTTAAGATAAATTTTAATACTTTATAGGCTTATCTGCCTGGGTAATGATTTCTGCTTGCCATTCAGATAGATCTTTTTTTAATATGAATCCAGCATTTTTGAAGAGTAAATAAAATAATAGAGTTGGAAAAGTTAAAATATTCTGTTGAAAACCTTAGTAGATTGAATTATTTTAAGCTCTGGCCTAATTTGAACATTCAAATTAATGAAGAGGGGAAGGCCAAGACAGAATTTTTCCTAATATAAAGGATGGCTACAACCCGATGATATAGTAAAAGACTAGGTGCAGGCTGGTGGATACGTAAGAGAGAACCAAACCTTCCCTCTGATGAGTTCTGTCCACATACAAGTGTTTCATAACCCAGCAACCTTCATGACTAGATTAAAGTAAGAGAAAGAATGTCTTGCTGGACAAAAAAAATATCTGCCTGAGAGAAAGTACACAGTAACAACTGCTACTCTAAAAATAAAACAGAAGAACTTATAAAAACTGGTCTGACATGTTAAAGGGTTTTTTCAAAGAGCTGTGTTACTGAAAGCAGAAACACTTCAGACTTTAATATTACCCACCTGTTTAGACATGTGTTATAATAATTTAGCAGTGTTTCCAGTTACAATTCCCCATGCAGTCAAATGTCATCTTTTATTTTGTTAAGAGCAAATGTTAAGTTGTACAAGTATAAATGCATCAACGCATAGTGGAAGAGTACAGGACATATTTTGAGGGAAGAATATATATTCCCTCTGGATTGCAAGTTTCTTGGCTAGGACTTTAGTTTGACACCTTCTATTAATATTGAAGAGTAATTGCCATCTACAGAAAATTTCAGTTGCCCTTTAAACTATACCTACTCAGAAATGTGAGCAAGATAAGCAAATTTTAAGCAATATGGTTAAACTTAAAGAGCACATTTGTTTTCATCTTGGACATCTCTCTTCAGTTCACATCAGCTAACTAATCTGAATGAATTATGTGGGCAGCAGCACTGTGAACATTAATGTGTATGTGATATTCATGAAGCAGAGGATACTGCTTCTCGCTTTGCTGACCAGCACATCCTAATATTAACAGCATATTTTAGTAATGAATAAGGGTTAAGGTGACTAAAAGGACTGGGAACTCCCATAAGGAAGATGTAGGAGAATATAAACCATTCACTGCAAGAAAAATATTCCTTCATAGACATCTGCAATATACCTCTGCTTGAGAATCAGATAAGCAAGTCTTCTGAAAATGCTGCTCAATCAGGAGTTTTGTATCAAATTCATTTAATACACAAAAAAGTAATTGCACCATTAGCAAAGTACTCATCTGTTTCTATAGCTTTCTGCCACATATCAGTAATAAGATTAATGATTTCAGAAGTCCAAGGTTTTAGCTTAACTTCATGAGATGTGCAGAGTATCATGCAACATTTTTATGCACTCTTTGCTGGCTGTTTAAGATACTTGAGACACTGCATTTATATACAGAATTTATTTTAATTTTATGTATAGAAGATAAATTAATATGTCACAATCTTTGCAGGTGGACACGCTGTACTTCTAAACAATTAGAAGACAAACGTTCTGTTGCAAAGTATTTGTTAACAGATGTACATTGTCAGGTTGGACTGGGCACTGATCAACCTGATCTAGCTGAAGGTGTCCCTGCTCATCACAGGGGGCTTTGACTAAATGACTTTTAAAGGTCCCTTCCTACCCAAACCGTTCTATGATTCTATACATTATATGCATATATTTGCAAACTATTCACTTTTCACGTAGTAAGGTTATGTGGCTGGTCACGTATATCGTTTGAAAACTTACTTATATTTCCTGATGTCATACCGTAAACTTTATAAATTAAGGACAAGTATCTTCCATACAAGTAACCTGCTCTGATTTTTTCAGCCCATGACTCTTTTTTGGGATGTGTTAGGCTTGCATTTCTGCTGTGATCAAGTTGTGACTACCAAAAGAGCTGAATGTGCCATGTAACACTGATTGAAATAATGGGGGACCAGCAAGGCTTCTGATATGAGGCCAGTTTAAGAGCAAATGTTCAAGAGCTGTGGATTATTTTTTTTTTTTTTAACAAAGACTCTCTTATAGAATGAAAATCCATCTATTCAATATGGCTGGACTATACATCTGACTTAAAAAGAACAGCTCAGAAACTGAAAAGTTTTTTGTGAGTAGTTGTTCCCACTATTCACATAACCTCAGTCACTCAGTAAAAAACTAGGAAACAGCTCAACTATTTTAAGTGTCTTAATTAAGCTGTGTTACTGTAAGAACGGTAGCTCAAGGTTAAGTGTATGAACAATAAACCATACTGTGAGCAATGCAAAACAGCTGCAGTAATTCATTAACTTACCAAGCTAAAGTGCTGCATCTGTGAGGTAGAATCGCATATAAATACCAACAGTACCAACTTCACTGGCCAGTGCTATTGCCCAGCAGTTAGCCTTTGGAAATTCCCATTCATTTCACCACAGTAAACAATTTACAGAATTGAATCAGCAAATATAAGAACGTAACTATATCCTTTGGCAGTTTGTAAGTATACATGGAGAAAAGTGTGTGATGATGTATAAACTTGGATGTGCTTTTTCAGCATTGCTATTTCACTGCTGGAATTTTTAACACTCCTCCCAGAGCACCAAATCCTTCAAATTAATATTAGTGAAGTGGCCAGTGCCTACAAAAAGGCTAGGCTTTCCTTGTGGCTTTTTGAAACAGAAATTTTCCCTTCCTTGCCTTTTACCTAATTTCTTTTTCTGTAAGAGGCTAAACGAACCGAACACTGGAGGTTACGGAAGTCCCTTACAGCTGTTTCAGTCTGGCATCTGTCGCTTGCCAGCGCGGATGCATTACAGCAAACTTCTAGCACAGAGGCAGACTGCGGAAGACTGAAGTGTCTCACACCAGGGCACTTTATTCTGTTGTCAAAGATGTACTGGCATGACTTCACTGGGTGCCATGCAGCCCAACGCAGGCTAACTCTCAGTCTTTTTCCAAAACACAGGTTCTCTTTCACAGGCTGTATCAAAGTCCTTTAAACGTCAAAAAATGTCTGGATGAAGCCAGATTTTTCCCTATGCTGGAAAATTATCCTCAACCATTAGAGAAGGAAAGAAGATGCTTAGATTTACTGTGATATACTTGGCAAGTATGTCGTAGGAGTTGAAACAGTCTGAGATGATAATTTCTAGCATTCTCTGAAGGCTCTCAGGGTGACTCTCTTTGGCGTCGAAGTTTCAGTAAAAAGATGCTAAAAGTGTGAGTGCTTTCAAAAGCTTTAGCTGCCTTTTCTTCATGTGGTCAATGGTTTTTTTTTTTCCATTCTGCCTTGTCTGTCATGTCCGGACAGTCGTGGGCAGTCTGTCAAGTTGTGGGTATTCTCAATGCGCGAGACACTCCTGTGCCGGTCCCTGTGACAATCCCGTGCTTGCACATGGTGGTGGCACGGGGCAGGCCCACACGCTGAAGCGGGTCAATGTTTGTTTGCAAAATCCCGAGCTGGCCGGTTTCTCTGCCTGCAGCACAGCACGGTGGGATGTTGTTTCCCTCCAGCTCTCCCAGCCCGCATGTCAAGTGTGACCGGTCAGAGGGTCACAGCTCCCGCAGCGTGTGGCAGCCTTGTCAGACGCGGGGCAGCGGTGAGAATACAAAAAGTCAGGCGTTTGTTACAGCACTGTCAGCTGCCCAGACAAGTTTCTCAGCAGCAATTCTCTAAGCCCGCGCGGGTAGAGTTGGTACCAGGGTGGGAAGCATAAACTGATCCTGCGCTGTCGTGGTTTAGCCCCAGCCAGCAGCTCAGCACCACGCAGCCGCTCGCTCACTGCCCCTGCCCCGATGGGATGGGGGAGAGAATCGGAGGAGTGAGAGTGAGAAACACTCCTGGGGTGAGATGAGAACAGTTTAATAATTGAAATAAAGTAAAATAGTAATGATAATAATAACAATATAATAATGATTATAATAATAACAATACACAAAGCAAGTGATGCACAATGCAATTGCTCACCACCCGCCGACCGATACCCAGCCAGTTCCCGAGCAGCGATCGCTGCTCCCTGGCCAACCCCCCCCCAGTTTCTATACTGAGCATGACGTCATATGGTATGGAATAGCCCTTGGGTCAGTTTGGATCAACTCTTCTGGCTGTGCCCCCTCCCAGTTTCTTGTGCGCCTGGCAGAGCATGGGAAGCTGAAAAGTCCTTGACTAGCATGAGCAGTACTGAGCAACAACTAAAACATCAGTGTATTACCAACATTCTTCTCCTACTAAATCCAAAACACCGCACTATGCCCGCTACCGTGAAGCAAATTAACTCTATCCCAGCCGAAACCAGGACATGCGCTCTGCAGGCAGTTCTTGCAGGCAACAGTTTGGCTTCAGCACAAGGAGCACGGATAAAAGCGGCTTCAGCTGCCCTCTGCTTGTCAGCCCTCTACTCAAAGCACAACACAGCCCGTCCCAAATGATCACCTGAGACATCAGCTCTATAGTAGCTTATTATGATGACCTTTACTGAAGACTCAAATGAAAGTCTGATAACAATCTCAGGGATACTTTGAAAGAGTTATATAAGCAATAGGGCTAGGCCACTACAAGCGATCTTTAATCCTGATTTCTGGGTATGCTGTAAAGGAAAAAAGAAAAGGAGGCGGCAAGTCGAGTCTCAGAAATACAGCTGCAGAAACTAATTTTACAGGATTTTAAGTGGTATGTGCTGACACGTATCGGAAAGTAGAAGTAAACCTTAAGAACTGATGAGTGACATTTGGCATAGGTGGATGCAAAAGGCAGCTGGAGTACATTTGATTTGATTGTCTCTTCCTTAAAAATACAGAAAAAAAGACGGGGTTTGCTACAGAAAAGAGCAGATATCTATGAATACTTTCATCTTTGAAAAATAAGCAATTCTGCTGCCAGCAGAGAACATCTGCTTAAATGCCTTCCACAAGGTAAAAATCATAGTTGTTAGTACACGGCTGACTCATGCTCTAGGGTGACACAACTTTTAGTTTAAAGTATTTTTAAGTCGCATACCAACTTTTTACAGGAAATGAACAACACTGTATTACTAAGTAATACAATAGCAATGCTCTTATGAACCACCGTCTTTGAGAACTTTAACAAAAATATAAATAAAATCAATAGTCTTTGAAAGACAGCATGGACAAAACCAATTCTTGTTATAGGTTGAAGTGTGGAATAATAAAAATCAAACATATACTGATCCTTTCAAATATACTCAGCCAAAGCCCAAATAATAAGGAAAGACTACATGAGAGAACAGAAAAGTCCATAGCCAAAGCCATCACTTGACTTTCCTACTTGGCAGAAGAAAGCGATGCCCCAAGGGAGAGATTCTTGTCTTCACCAGGATTGAGTGCGCAGCTGTTCCAGTCCTACTTACTTCAAGTAGTGCAATATGCAAAATTAAGTAGCCCACAGCACATTGCATCAAATATCTGTCCTTTATTATGGTCTTTCAGCATCCCCATTTCCAGTAGCAAGATCAGAAACAAGGCATTAAGATATGGTAGTCTTTCATGCAATATGCCATAACTTTTAACTTTAGATGATACAATTAAAGGCAGGAGCTACAAACCTGGAAAGCATGTCATAGTGGACAGTTAACAAATATCAATGTTCTTAATGTGCAAGGCTTTAAAAATCAAAATTGACCCCATAAAAAAAGTCTGCTTTCCATTTTCCTTCAAGATTTGGGCAAAATGAGTTCATTATCTCAAGATAGCCCAGATGGAACTTGAAGATCTTTCAACCCAATATATTTGAGAAATTTTTGCTATATAATGAGCTGTGTAATATGTGCAGCTACTTAGAACTACATGTGGTTCAGACTGTGCTTTCAAAGGTGTCTTTCAGGTAGTACATTTTAATTGATTGTTATGTGCCAGGGAACACTTTTTCTAACTTAGGCCTGGAAATTGCCTTTGCTTTACAATGGTCACTCTGGTTGTATATTAGTATATGCGTTCAGTAATATCACACAGTTTTTCAGAATTTTGAATACATGCATAGAATCAATACGTATGAGGATGAGAGAAAGTATGGGTTTAATTTCACTAGAAGGGAAAATTCATATTTTAGAAATAAAAAAATCATAATTATGAGTTCCATTGAGAGGGGCAGCACCATAATTTTTGATACTTCTTCACAGTGTTGAGATTTGCAATGAGGTCCAATCAATGCTAATATATATTCTATGAGCTGATGAAAGGGAAGTCAGAAATCTTCATGTAAAACTGTATATGCAAATCACTAGTTAGAAGCCTAGCAGCTATTTGAAAGTGCAATCTTTCAATCAGAACACAGAAATTATGGTGCTAATTTACTGTGAACTCAAATCTCCTTATTTGAAAATAAATAGAAAAGATTAACCATTGGGCCAATTTACCAAGAACTGCATTCAGTATGTCATCCCTTGCATTTTTAAATCAGAACTGGAGGCTTTCTAAAAATATGTCACTGTTCAGATAAGATTCAACTTAGAAAAGTTTTATGAGCAGTAGTATAATACAGGTAGAGGTCATACCAGATCATCACAAAAATGCATTCTTGCTTTTGAATGTGTGACTTAACCAACATATGAGACTTAAATAATCAAGATCTGACTTCTGTAGCCTGATCAGTGCAGATAGACCCTTTAAATGTACTGGGAATTTAAATAAGTTTTGAAAAGCCTGAGAAATAGAGCTTTTCCATCTTTCTTCTTTCTCTTTTCTTCTCCCTTTTCTCTTCTATTCCCTTCTCTTTTTGCAAAGCTTAATCTTATTTAATCAGTATCAACATTATTCTTGGAGTTCTGTTATTCATGTGAATTTATATATGTGTTCACTATGCTCTTTGAAATATACTTGGGGGCACACAATCAATTTATCGCTTGACAAATCCTGGCAATACTTTTACCCCTGTGATAACGATCTGCCACACCCTCTACAGACGCTACGTGGTTGACCACCTCCTTGATCTGCCTGTGGCATCGCATCCACATCTGTTTCCTGCTGTAACGCAATATGCCGTGGTAGCACAGTGATCAGAAAGGTGACATTCTGCTCTGTCCCTTTAAACACCTAGAGGCATATTTGTCTTACAGAAGACACTGTATTGGTGGCTATCTTAGCCTACACATAAGAAGAACTTCTGGTAAGAAAAAGTAAGTAGAAGAAGCAGCAACCCAGTTTCAGTTTGAAAAGTGAGGCACGTTGGAGCACACTGCAACACCACCATAATTATAGCACATCAGGTTATGTATTATGGCGTGTTACTGCAGGTGCCGTTTGTGTTTATGATGGCAGAGAAGCTGAATCTATTCTCACCCAGTGAAAAGGACTCGTCCAACAGCGAGAAAGCTAAGGAATATAGTGGGGTTTTGACTTACACCTGCGGACCTCTAAAAGTCTGTGGGCTACTTCTCAGGGGCCAAAGATCACTACGAAAAGCAAACCAATTAAAAGCAAACACAAATGTACTTTATGACCATCTGAGCCACTGGGGAAAACTTTGAGAGGTCTGTAACAAAAATATGTTGCAAACAACTATCTTCATACACAGGCCTGTGCTAGCGACATTCTTACACTGTTTTCTTTGCTGTTAGCTGAACACCAGAAACATTCGTAAGAGCATATATGCCTAGACGGAGGCATCAAATCTAATTTTCTGGTAAATATCTGTCAGTGCTGGTAAAATGTGAAGTAACTAAGAATTAACTGCATCACCATATGCCTGTTCCTTTCTTACACGGCATCCTGCCTCTCCTAGTACAATTTTTGCTTTCTGCTGTGTCTGAATTTCCTGTTCCATAGAGCAAGATACTTTATGTCTTCACAATGATTTTACTGTGCTGCAACACACATTTTGTGTCTTAAAGGCAGGGAGCTGAGGAAAACTCAAGAATGGGATGAGAGTAGCTGTTACAGAGACGGTAACTGCCATTTACCAAAAAAAAAATTATTGCTATTAAACTATTCCTCCCCAGCAGAATCCTGAGGGATTTGGCCACTGCTGACTGTACAGCTGTTACACAAAACAGTAGGACATAAAAGATATGTATTAATATATAAATCATACATACAACTCTTGTGTACCTCTTCAGAGCAGTCTTATAAAATACCTGGTCATATGCATATCCCCTAACTTTTCTAGCAACAATTTAAATAAATACAAGATGTCAAAGAATGGTCCTTAGTCCAAGGAAAAGGAAGGAAAAAAGCCTCAAATCCACCCAAAGTTAATTGAGGCTAGAATCACTGCAGCTCCATCCATTGCAATTTCACATTGGTGCACTTCAATTAAGGCATAATAAGAGTGCAAAGTAATTTATACTTATAGATTAGATGTCGCCTGTGAAAAATCACCGATTAACTCAAAGTAGGCTTCTGGAGTACCAGAAGAACAAATGTTGTAGTACTCTGAGTTTCGCTTTTCAGTTAGCACCTTGAAACCACAAAAGCGAAGCTGAAATACCTTTATTTAAAGATATTAGTAAGAAATACTTTTTATGCACGGGCACACACAGACACATGCTATCAGCATGTTGATCTTCAGGCATCACTAAATAACATTTCATTCACCAATAAAGTACCAACACAAAAATGCCTGTACTATTTCCAATAATGATCTCAAATGTTTATTCAGTTGCTGAAAGGCAAATTTTTTACTCTGTTTTGTTACGATTAGAGAATTCTTTGAAAGATTGCCTACTGCAGCCTCAACTAAATGCAGAGCTCTAGCTTTCCGTAAGATGTTGCGTCCTTTCATTCCACTCCACAATGAGTTTCATATGCATAACCACTACATCATCTGAAAATATGCCTATACCCATCTACAGATGGACCAGGCTCATTGCTATTCTAAATCTAACAAATTCTAGTGCAGTCAAGAAAATTCACCAGTTCAAACCAAGCCAAGGGTGTGATTCCAGGCCCTTAATCTTTTGAGATATGTGAAAGCATGACGTTCATAAGTGCACCCATAGATACTGCATCAAATATACAGCGTCAACAAAGGGGCTAAACTAAGTAATATTTAATGGGTAGCAGAAAATAATTGATGTTTCAGATAACTAAGTATGTGAGATGACTGGAAGCTGAAGTAAAATTCTGGAAATCTTTGCAAAGAAAAATGTGTGTACATGTGCCATCCAGCTCCCAGGAACTGAGATTGCTCTACATTTAAGATTTCTGCAACAAATACAGTGAAAGAAAACCAGTGTCCAGCTGAGGTGAATATACTGTTAAAGATGCTAACTTGGCATTTACTGCCCCTATATTCAGTCCACAGTAGGAAGCCAGGTATTCAATGTTGCCTAATTGGAGGGTATCACGTAACAGCCGCATCTAGCATGGCTAGTTTCACCTTTTTGCCATAAGAACACAGAAACCTGGTAAGTAGCAAAGTGAGGAAAATAAAAACAACAAAACCTAAATTATTTCATGTTTCTGTCACGTATTTTAAAATCCAACACTTTTTTGAAAGCTACTCTACAATTATAAAGTAATAAATACTTTGGTACAATACAATTACACGGTCTTTGAGTAGGAGGATTCTTTTATGGGGAGGGTAATATTCTTCAGTTACTCGCATTTGGATGAAATTAGGTGTCTTGAAGCTTACAACACCCACCTGCAGCCAAACTGAGAGAAGGAACACGAGTCAGAGGTCACAGGGAACAAATTCTCAGCCCTGAGCAAGAACTGAATTTATACAAAATGGTCAAGTCTAACAAAACAGTGCTCAGAAGAGGACAGGAATGTCAAGCACTTCTACAAGGCAGCTAAGAAACATTATGGCAAAGAGTGGCTCGCTCAGAGGCATCAGTTTTCTATTTTGCCATTACAATTCTTATAGCTTACTACAAAGTGAACTAATATGCACAGTACTCACACAGTAAGTAAAATGGTGCTAATTTGTTTTTAACTCTTAACCAAATACTACAGGTTCTAAAGGCACTTTCTTAGCCTCAGATGAGTTGGAAAATCTAATCTGTGCTAATTTTCCCAAAAACAGGTGGTGCATGAATTAAACTGCATAGACCCTTTTAAGCTTCCATTCTCACTAGGTTCCTTATGGGATAACTAATGTTCATTTCTTAAGGCTCTATTCTCCTGCACTTATGTCTCTTAAATAACTGAAACCAGCCTCCTTAATTGCATAGGAAAGTACACTCAATAGGAGAAAAGTCACAGAATTTGGGCTTTCAAGGGATTATGTTAGGTATGCAAAGGTTGTCACTAAACCCGATACTTTTTGCACAGACAGTACAATGGTATCTGTGTTATTTACAATGGGAAAACGTTTCATTCCAGGCCAAGAAATATCATTACCCATGGAAGGGAAATAAAGCCAGGACTATGCCAGTAAACCTTATTCACATATATCACTTGAAGGCAGGAGGTATGAACTCACAGGACTAAAGACCACCTCATCTGAAAATAAAGGTCACAGACCGTAGGTATTAACAGGTGATTTTAGCTGTTGTTTATTATTGTAAAAAGCTTAAAACCTTACCACAGCCCTGGGCTTAACTATGTTAGAGAGGTAACAAAGGGTGTTCTTAGGCTTTGTGCGAAGGAAAGGAGTCAACACGTGGAAAAGCTGGGAAGGTGAAATAACATTAAAAGAGAGTACGTTAAACCAACATGACTTGCAGTTTCTCAGTAGCCTAAGAGGAGCAGATTTCTGCCTATGCTGTTGCAGTATCATAATCTTTAAAAAACAAGAAGTTTCACAAAACCTGCAGTAGCCAGTTAGAGGACACCCTGTTCCCCCGGAGCTGCTGCACCTCCTCGCACAACATCTCCCATCCCTCCCTCCTCTAACTCAGACATTTCCGTATGGTGCATAAGCAAGCTCAGCATCCCAGGGTCTACTCTGATTTCAGTCGTGATCCGCTCCTTAAGGGAGCAGGTTGAGGGAACAAAATATAAATGGTTTATTACTGTACTTCCTTTCTATGACATTTACATGTTGCCCTGAATTACTCCGGAATCAGGATGGTTTACAGTATATTATGTTTTTATCCTCACCCTGAATAATAAGGTAGTAGTAATAAGCAGTTCACAGTAACAGGGAGACATAGCACAAAGAGAGGAGTGACAGACCCAAGATTATAGAGGAAAGCTGTGGTGCAAGAGGTAGTTGAACCTGCCTCTGAATTACAAAGCCAGAAATAGGATCTGGGTAGACTTAAGCAGTGAAATAGCTAGAGAATTATTGTGCCGTTATATTTTGAAGATTTTTGCAACCACATGCCCACCTTTAAAATTCCAGTGTGAACATTCTGTTAACATACTGTATAATGTAAGCTGTGTGCTAACTGATGAAATAAATTGAGTTTTAATAGACTTTGCTCAACAGCACACCCCAAATGACACATCAGTAATTACCATCAGATCTCAAGCAACATCCTGACAAAGTTACTGAATGTAAAGCGCATCTGCTAGATTGCAACGGATTGCATTCTTGGTATGCTTCAGATTTGTCAGAAAATGTATTTATACTCAACGTTAATTCTGCTGACTCTGAGGATTGTTTCAGTTAACAAAGGCATCTCTGACACTGCAATATAGAATCATGTCCCATTTCTGGCAATGTACTGCTAGCAAAATACCAGCTGTTTGCAGTGGAGGATCAGTGTGATACAATGAGTTGATGTGCTGGCTTGATTAATCTTTATATGATTTCTCAGCTTCTAACGTAACGTGCATAACTTTATATTTGTAGTCAATGGTGTAGAACATCACCTGACAGTTAAAGTACTTATGTTCTTGTTCTTTACTCACGAGACAGTTACTGAAGAAAGTAAGTTCATCTCTCTTAATTTGTTAACTTCTGAAAACAGCAGTGATGTGTTGACTACACAGACTGTAGAAAGGAAGAGAGTGGCTCAATGATGAGCAGCTTCATTTGGTATCATTCTGTATATCATTGCTGTTTTCCTCCACCAGAACAAAAGGTACCACACGGTTTTTGCTTTTCAATAATCCATCAGTCAAATTCAAAGATGATGATGAATTGTAATTTCAAAATATTGATTTTGAAAATGTTTTGCTAATTCTCATGGAAAAATCACATATGATTTAAGAAATAAGTAGAACATGTCCCTAAATATTTAGAACTAGTCTCAGTAATTTTAAGACAATAAGTTTCTTTCTAGGATAGAAAGTAGAACTTCTACTGTATCCTTCTTTCTTCTCAAAATTACAATTCACTGCTGTAAGTTTGGACAACTATTTAACAGCATTGTGGAAGCCCATTTAAAAACATTACAGTGGCTGGAATACTGTGCTCTCCTCTGCTGTCAATAAGTCAATCTCCACCTATCACAGTCTATATGGACGTGGATCGGATCAAACCTTGAACCGATTTTTTCCCCAATACTCGGAATAATTTTTCAGTTCTTTAAATATACAGTTTATACTATGTTTCCCTGTGTCATTAGTTATATGTGTTAAAAATTAAAACACATATATTGGTGTCTGCTTCATTCTAAACCATTTTTAGATACTGCTGCGTGGTGTCCCAGCTATTGTTTCACAATACGTATACATCATAGTCAACAACGTGATATATCTCACACTAAAAGTGACTGAACACAAATAATGCTGTGCAAGGTATGAAAAATATTTACTTTAATACCGTAAATCACTTCCTGATAGCTGTTGGGAACTGGCCATGTAGGAGAGTTTATGCTTCCTTCTACCTTTGTCCTTCTTCAGAACTATGTCAAAATAGATACAGAGCACAGAGAAAAGGTGCTATGTACTAAAAAAATGTTGAGTAAAAGAATGCTGTAGCTGGACAGTCAAAAACCTAGACATAAGAAAAGCAAGCTTGTTTGGACCCCTGTGTAGTCCAGCACATTATTTGTAACTATATGGCCATTATTTTCATTGGTACCTTTGCATTCACAGTGCTTTAGCTGACTTAAAAGCTATTTCTGATAAGCTCACAGATATTGTGGGTTGTACCTCACTTCACAGAGCAAAGGACAATGTCCATGTCTTCTTTGGTGTGCTGTTGCTTGGGGGCTTCAGGCTTCTTACATTTTAAATATGTATAATTTTAATCCCTTATCTTGTTCCAAGCATAGGAGGAGTTGTGGAACTAGCAAGTTGTTCTCTGCTTTCAAAATGTAGTGGTGAGTTTAACTTTTTTTAAAAAAAAACAAACCCACACTCTCAGGATCAATGAGTTCCATTGTTGACAAAAGAAGATTGGACAGCTTTCTGCATATCACAGTATCCATACAGATACCTTTTCCCCACATAGACAGAGCAGGTATTGACCACTGTACAAAACAGACTAAGTAAGGAGGCACAGTTATTATCATATAAAAGATAAGAGGTCAGATAATAAAGTAACTGAGTTGGGATGTAAGAATGAACTTACCCAAGACCTGTATGGAAAAGCCATCCAAAATTGAAACCTTTATCTGTCACTTCCTATGAATTTGCTCGTGGGGATTTTGCAATGCTTTCAAGGACAGATGATTGTTTTCTGAGGCAATGAAGCCAGTGAACTTAATGAAGATATTTCCATTAATTTCATAGACTCTGCATTCCTCATTTAAAACAGGGATTGAACATTGGTACATTTCCTGCTCTTTAATGCTGTTGCAGCAAAATCTTGCACATATGTTTTAAAATCAAAACCCTGAAGCTATTTATTCCAGAGTGATTAATTGATTGGAGAAGATGCTTATTATAAAATAATGAAAGATTTGCTTCACAGCTCAGCTATTGCATCTATTTACTATTTCCAATAATACAAAGGGCAGAAATGGAAGTAGCAGTTATTTCATCACTATATTGGTTTCTTTCATCTGTTTTCAAATTAGTAATCAGATTACCTTTTGCCTATACTTTCACCATGGAGGGGTGAACAGAATGAACTTTTCACCCTAGAATCTTTTATATTCAAAGCATTTGGTTTCCCACAAGCTAAAGAAAAAATAATTATACAATCTTTGTTCCCACTGCAGGTACCTAGCAGGTTTTAAATATAATAAATGCATTCTGGCGAAGTTAATGTACCATAAAATCAAGCAGACTGTATCACTCTTTGATACATATACCTGGTAAGCCATCACTGAAAATAACAGTAATTTATGCTAACAGATTATTCACCCATAGCAAACCCACCCTCTCTGTCAGGAAAGGTATTTTAAGATACAAAAACATAACCCCCTCCTCCTATGTTTTCTCTGAGTATATTATTTACCCAGGATGCAGTGTCTGGTTTAAGTCCTGCTTTTAGTCAATTTTATAGCACGACTGAAACACTGGAAGTCAAGTGACTCAATGCAAGGTCACACAATGAATCTGTACCTCCGTGCAAACCGGAGCGCGAATGCAGCCAAGCCTGCTCCTTTGCCCTAGATCATCCTGCCTCCTCTTTTAAAAGCATTAGCCTCAAAAAGAAGTTGGTCTTGCAAATTCTGTTTACAGTCATTAAGGGCAAGCGAAGTGTTGTTCAGGAGGATCGGCTAGCTCTTGTGATTGGGATGCAGGGCAAACTGCACTTGTAAAACCAACTTAAAGGGTTGCCGGCTTCCTCTTCGTTGTTACAATCCTACTTATCTTTCATGCGACAAAACAGTGCAGATGCCAAGGTCATAAAGAGTATTATATGGTTCTGCCTGCCGTCTCTTCAAGGTGGGTTGGCAAGGCGAAGGGCTACAGACAGAAAAATGGAGTAATAAAGTTTAAGTAGTGGGCAATAATATCCATCTGCAGTGCTGCAATGCCGATTAAGAGATTGAAAAAACTCCCTGCGGCTCTAATTGGATTTTCTTGTGTTGTGTACAACCCTTGGGGGCCCTACGCTGATAAAGCCTACTTGTGCTGCCTGTTTATCCTATGTGCGTGACTCCATATAATGGACTTATCTGTAAATCATACAAATTCTTATGGTGCTGTGGAGCTGTTGCAATACCCTTTAGAGACCGCTGTATATTACTTAGAAAACCACAATCTAATCAATTAGTATGACACAATACAACACTAATGGCCATCTAAAAATGTCTTATTTACACTACAATCAGAACAACAAAAGAATCAGAATGCTGAAGTCTATGTGTGGTTACCTAACTTGTATAAAATCCTCTTAGACCTTATAGATTGCTAACCATAAATACAAGTAAATTTGAGGAAAAAATATAAAACACATGCTAAAAACTAAGTTTTGAAAAATAATATTTGTCTGGGAAAGCAAAAAGCTATAGCATTTGAACAACATCTGTTGAATCTGTTTTAATTTACTAAGCCTTGTACTCTAATAAAATTACAAAAGCAAAATGAAGACCATTCCTGAGTCTGCAGACAGCCTTCACAAGTGTTGCCTTTTCTTCTCACAGTTCTCCTAAACTGCAGACCAAAGCAATGGAATATTCCTGGTCACTGCTAATTTCCAACCTATTAAACAGGAGAGAAAGCTGAAACCATTTGGTTAAATGGAAAGAATACTGCAACCATTTAGTGGGAAGAAAACTCCAAAACAAATGAAATATTAGAAGACTGAGAATGTATTTATACTTTTGTTAGAAGCAGAAGGAAGCTGGAAGGATAAACTAACAAACCTCTCACTCCCAATAATCAGAGTATTGAGAGTCAGGAAGGGGAAATCAAGAAGCGGGGAACAGAGAGGTACATCTGTGATTCATCAACATAGAGCTGACAGTTGTATTTGTTTGAGATTATTGAATGCTGTTTATCAGATTTTGTTCCTTGCTTATGATTGTCTGCTGCTTTCATTCAGACGCTTCCTACATGATCTGAAGATTTCATAAGTTCACATGGACTGAGCTCTTGGTTTTGGGAACCACGCTGGTGGTGCAAGGTATTGAAGGGAGCAACACTAGAAATGGGGTTAGCACCTCGTTTAAATCTCTGACAAATAATAGGGAAGAAGGAAGAAGATCAGTTAAATTAACCAATGACACTAAAAAGGAAAGGGGCTTGTGAATACAGCAGCAATAAAATAGAGGCAGAGAGTACAAAAACACTGTGAAGAAACATTAGCTTCAGAAAAAATGCAGACTGTTAAACCTGGGGAGAAATAGAAGATAGGATAATGATGTTAGAGATTTCTCCACTTCTACCCAGTTAAGTCCATCACAGGTTTGCATTGCCATATAGCAGCCAAAAGTGATGCTTCTGTAAATGCAGCTCAGCACTTGTTTAGCAGTTGAAAGGTACTAAACAACACAGGTGTCACAGTGTGTCTTTCTTATCTGGAATACAAAGGAAAAACAAATGGGAGTAAGCTCACAAAAGAGAAACAAAAATGATAAGGTGCTGAAGGGAGAAGCGTTTGGAAAAGATTAAAAAGTGGGTAAACAACACAAGGTAAAATGAATATAGTTTGGTCAAAAAAACACCCTAGGGATGACAGGTACATTACAGTATGAATTATTCAGGTTGCCACATAAGGTTATCACTAGACACAACAGCACCAAAATAAGAACGGGTAACAAATATACTTCTTGGTTATGAGAAGTGCTAAAAATGAGGGAAAGTTTCCTGAGAGAAATGGTGGCATACCTCATTGATCTGAACTTTTAAAACTAAGAGACATAAGGCACCAGAAAGTTTTGCAGTGGTGGAAATAGGGAGATGAAGATGAAAAATAGAGCTTTTGCCTGTCTAATTTCTCTAGTTCTGTGTTTCTGCAGCTTTGCTGATAGCATGATTGATAAATGATCCTTACAGTATTTTACCATCACTGTGCTCCTGCTTTCCAGTAATGAGAAGACTTTCCTTAAAAGGGCAGCATATGGGAGGCTTTCTCTGCTTTATAAATTTTATCCTTGAAGCAGGCTAGCTGCCAATTATTGCAGAAGGTTAGAGAACCTGGAATGTGAGTGCACAATATGCTTCAGATCCTCTGTATAGCTCTCTAGAAAAAGGCATTTTTTTTTATAAAGGCTGTTGATGTGATTTCAATAAGGCCTTAGAAGCAAAGGTCAGGGGTTGCTGAAGAATTTTGCATTTTCTGTCATGAACTGCCACCTAGAAAAACTCCCCTTCGTGCTTCCCTTTATTTCCAGAGACAACAAAATTAACTCAACCCGTTATGTAACTGGACCAAGTTCCCAGATTTTACTCTGATTAGTAGGTCTTGTCCATTCCTACTGACATTTCTGTATCTACTCTTCTTCATTTACCAGAAGTAAAATAACAGAGATGTTGGGCTCTCCAGGGGTCACATAACCACTAGAGAAGGGCTCAGTCATGCAAGCTTTCCCAAACCAGGAGAGGAAATGGCTCCCAACCTTTTCAGAAAGCAAGCAAACATCCAAGCATGACAACAAGCTTCAGGCTGAAACAGTATCCAAACTGATTGATTTTCCTTTTTCAATGCAAACTTTGATGCATTATGTAACTTGGCAGCATCTTTTGAAAGTGCCTACAGAAGCATATGAAGCATTTGTGCTGCTTACCAGTTAGAATTTGGCAAATAACTCCTGTTTGCAGGCATTTAGGATTAAGAATAAATTATTAGAAAATGCCTCTAATAAAACTTTTCTGTTAGATGGTGAGATCAAATCCATGACATTAAAACTGCAGTCATGATAGTTATGCTTATAATGCTACGAAAAATAGCTGTATTTGTACTACAATCTGCAGTTCTGCAGCCAGTTAAAGAGCTCTAGAAAACTAAAAACCAAAAGAAAAAAGGGTAGTTTTTCAGCACCTGCTATTCAACCCCCAGTTGCCATGTTCATCAATCCTGTGCAGCCATGAATGCCTGCAAGCATACTTCAACACAACTGACACCTGCACACACACATCAGCAATGCTATTAGAGCCTGAAAAGAGCATTTATGAAAGCTCAAGGGGATAAACTCTAAAACCCGCATGCACTTTACTATTGTGGTTGTTAACCTGCAGAAGTGTAGCTGCAAAAACATCTGTTCGCACGAGTGGAAGAGCACATTTTAGAAGGAAACATGGTTGAAAATTTGGTTTCCAGCACACAGCGACTGAATACAAAACTGTTGAAGCAGGTGTGAGGATCAGCACTAGTCAGAGGAACAAACTGGTGTCACTCTTTAATGCACTAAATTTTCATCAGTGGAGACCAGGGTTCAACATTTGAAATGTACCTGTTAGACTATAGCCAGCTCGTAGACAAGTCAGTCTACAGTCCAAAAGGCTGAACACTCCTCAGTGCTTGGCAGCTTTTGCTGGCAAGTCCTTGTCAATGAAATATGCTGCCTCAGCTTGGAAATAGGTGTAGTTTGAAACTGGCTTCAGTACTTACCGAAGTCAAAGTAAATTGGATCAGGATCCTATGAAGGGCATTTGGACTGCATGCTTGACACTGTCAAAATACTCTTAAGTTTCTCATTTGCAATAATGAATAAGACATTTAGAGATCTGAAGTGGAAAGCGTTTTCAAACAACTTAGGAGGACTTCTATATTTAGCCCGTGTAAGTACAGAATAATATCTCGAGGCAAGAGTGTGCCATTTAAGTGGCACACAGGCAGGGAGGTAGCTGAGCTCAAGACAGACCCTGGCTTCTGCTGCTCAAAGGCTACTGCCAGCCCCGTCGAGGGCTCCAATTTACTGCATGTCTGCTAAATAGCTTCAAGATGAGGCCTGTTCACAGGGCTGCACTTCCACTTTGTTTAAAAACCTGAGGCAACCGAGAATTCAGCATTTAGTCCTCAGACCGGATTCAGCGAGTAGCTTGAGCACCCAAGTACTTAAATCTAAGTGCTTTGCCCAATCAGGGGCTAAATGTTGAAAGTGATTAAAAACCCCTTGTAGTCTGAAGGAGAAGTCATTACAGTGCTCTTGCATAAATTTAGATTAAATACATCTCCAAAAAAACTTAAGAGCTTTGGAGCCGATTTGTAAAAAAACAAGTGGCAGTACAATTAGTGAATTATGTCAGTTTAAACACTGCTATTTTTGTTTTTATAAGCATAATGAAATAAACCTTAGATCTAACCCCAGGCTAATTGTATTTTGAAATGGGTTAGATGGCAGAAGCAAAGCAAAATGCTTCATGGCTATGTTTTGAATCTTAAGGCTCTCCTCAGAGGAAAATAAGAGACTTGCTGCGGCTGAGAAGTGAGGGGCATGCATTGCAGCTATTGTTTTTTCTCTTTGCACTCTCAGCACAGGCTACTTTCTTTGCCACTAATAACTCAAAGGTTATGAAATGCACTCTTAAACAAAGCCATGATACACGAGGCATGCTTGCATGTCTTACTCATTATTGCAAATGAGAAACTTAAGAGCTCCTAAAAGGTAAGTCTGTATCACCAGATCAAGCATAATAATATGAATAATTTTCAACATACCCTTCCGGCTGGCCTTTTCCCAGCTAACACATTTAAATCTGTCCTTAATCAACCCCTACAGACTAGGAAATTATGTCTGGAGGCAGGTAATCCAAGAGGATTTTGCAGGAGCCATCTGCAATAAATCTGTTTGAAGTTTAGTTAATCTGCATTTTAATAGTTCACCAGGCAGGAAATTCAAGATTTCGAAAGTTGGAGGCTGGTAATACACTAAGGTCTATCAGATCGAAGTCTGTAAACATGAATAACTCAGAATTCTTATTCACTATAAATAAGCTTTCTATGGACTTCAGCTGAGGAGACGTTGCAGAACTTGGATAGCTCTCCATCCACAAAGCCTGATTATGGCGAATGAATTATTTCCATGCTAGAAGTACAGTTCACCATTTTGGGCCTTCTGCCTTCATCTGCATGACCATCAGCTCCCATTTACTAAACCTCTATATTAATCTATAGCAGCAATCGGTTGAACTTCGCTGGCTCTATAAGAGAATCATTTGTTGTTCAAGGTGGAGAGGCACTTTCTGTGTCTGCCTGGCAGCAAGCCATCTGCCAGGCAGTTAGGTAGCTCCAAAAAGGCATTATCCCTGGAAGTTATAGACAGTTAATCCAGTCTCTGGACAGTTTAGCTACCAGCCTTTCCAAAAAAAAAAAAAAAAAAAAGAAAAAAAAGACAAACTATTTCATGGTTGAAGGAGGCTGGTCTTTGTTAGTTTTCATATGCCACACATCTGAAGAGTCAAAGTTTGACAAAGCCTGCCTTCATAATGACGCTGCGTGTCTGTAAAGCACCAAGTGCATCTTTGATAATCATATAGACAAGTAACAATGCCAAAATGTGAACAAACCAAGGTCTCAGTGTGGGGGTTCTTCTTTTTACCTCCTTATTTTCATGGCTTGGTAAGCCTTCAGAGAAGGACTGTTAAAATCTCTTCTGAAGAATCCAGTGCAGACTTTGGTGTTTGGACCCAATTAGATGAAGGTCAAAAATGTTACCAGAGGTATTTCCAGGCTCTGTTATAGTTCTGTTTTAATTAGTGATTTCTCCCCTGTGTCATAACCCGGTTGCTCCTCTTAGACTTCAGTCCTAGGTGAACATGTCACTTGTTTTGCAACAGACACAAAAACATGGATGGTATTTTTGTGCAGACCAAATTCAGTCTTTGCATGATTAAGCAATAATCCCTTGGGTTAAAGGCAGCTTTACAGCAACTCTGAACCGGTCACATAACTTGACCACACAAGGAGCTTCAACAACACAATGCAAAAAATCCCCCAATGTCTGGCGTAAGTACTAATCCCCTTACTGCAGTGCAAGAAAACTCACAGCAAAGACGCGGCCAACAAGTATTTCTGAGTTTGAATCTTGTTTTTATCGATAGACAAACCAGGGCTAAATTCCTACCTAGTGTAACAAGTGCAAGCTGTCTGCCTACCTATACATGGACTGATTTTGGATTTTCCTCTTGTACATTGTTTCAGCTAGTATATGACTGAGAAATAAGTAGCTATTCAAAAGCACTGCTTGAGCGTGTTAGGATACAAAGCATCTCTCCAGCAGTAGGTGGCAAGCCTCTCTTGGTTTGTCAGCTGCATCCTTTCCTCTTAGCTTGAGACAGATCATAGCTCCAAGCCTCATTTTTCCCACATAAGAGAGGAGGATTACATTGCTCTCTTCTGAGGATTATTTTGATGTCTACTGGTATAAAATGATATACATATCATCTATTAATGTGTTTGTAAAAAATCTTTGAGATTGTTGTAAGACACTTACATTGAGGTCCTTTGAAAGGAAAAAAAAAAAACAAACCAAAACACTTAAAACCCCAGAGGTTCTAAAATGATGGTAGCAAGGGATAATACAGACAACTCAATCAGACATTGCCTGTAAGAGACATTTCAGGTTATAATAAATAAAATCTTGTTATTAGCATGGCTATCCTAGGGCCTTCTGTAAATCCACACCTGAGAGCTGCAGTCAGTCATTAGCAGACTGTCGATGAATGACTCATTACCTCTCAAACAGTTATTTATGAGGCTAGATTTTAATTTTTCAGTATTGTATTAACCCAAAGGTAAATAGTGCTTCAGTCTCATCGATGCATGATCTCTGCCTGCTCATCAGCTGCACTCGTAACATTTCTTGTTTGCTCACCAAAGCAGCACAGCGAGCATGACAGCAGAGAGATGACATTTTGAAAAGAGTATCGCTATATAGCATCTGTTCTGAACTGTCTGGTTTTTAAACTACCTTGTAAATGGCAGGTTATTTTTCACATATCAAATAATTTCATGTCACGTTTTCACAATATCAGAAACCTCCTACTCTGTCAATTACTGCATAATTAAAAAGATGGACTAAATCAAATTAAAATTTTCCCTGGTTTTAGAGACTGACTGGGCAGGTACATCTTTTTCATCATGAGAGTAGAGGTTGGAAAAACACGGACTTAAAGCCTGAGCTGTAGGATTTCCTTCTTCAGGCACAGACAGATAATATTCATTTCTTATGAAAAAGAATGACAGCCTCATTTTAAATTCATTCTGTAGGTGTTCCACATATGGAAAGGAAGTTATTGTCGCTAAAGACAAAATCAAAGGGCCATATTTTAGCTACCATCTACCAGCCAGTGAAATACTGTTGATTCAGGTTTGGGCTCCACTTCCATAGTTGTGTAAAATTAAAAAAAAAACCCAAAACCAAAAAACCATCCTGGCTTATTTTGCAGCGTGAAAATACAAGAGAGAGATCTGATATATCCTAAATGGATAGTTCCATCACTAGGCACTTCCCGCAACACCAGCTACCTGATGCCCTCCTCTTGGCAACTGGAGATGTGCGAGTGGCAGAGCTGGCATCACTCCATGGCTCCTGCTATCCCAGTGGATCATGGGAAGGGGCCAGTTTGCACCACAGCTTCCTTATGGGAAGTGTTTACAAATGTTTATCACAGCTGCAGTTGAATTGGTGAAGGTAATTTGCAGAGTTCAGAATAAGTATTTCAAATACCACTGTGGAACTGTTCTGAATTTTATATAAAGTGACCACTGCAACATGTCATTTAATTAACTGTCATCTACATCAAGCTCTGAAAGCATAATCTTTTTTTTTTTTCTTTTCTTCAAAAACTAGCTTCAGTTTTAAGCTTATCTTTACTTCACAAGAGTTTTATGCTTATCACATTCAGGTTTTTGGTTTTTAAAAAAATCTTTTTAATACAAAGCCAACACAGTGTTTCATTAAAGAAATGTAAATAGGCTCTGTAGACAATTTTGTTCATCTGAGTTGGTTCAGACCTCGCTGTAATCTAAATAACCCGATTTAGCTGTGAAAGATGGAAATGAGGGTGCTGAATATAAAAGAGAAAGCATTATAAGAAGGTTTTATTCTAATTCTGATTCTACAGCAACTGTGTAGCTCTTGGTATTTTTGGAAAAGCCATAGATGGCTAATCTTAGACTTGATGAATGGAGGTTACAGTGCTTTTAGGAGGAAAATAACAGGAGAACAGAATATTGAATCAAATGAACAGGCACATCCACATGAATAAGCCTGTCGAGAGAGACATCTGGATCAAGCATATAGGAAAACTACTTCTCAGTACCTAGGTACCTATCTGGTTCATTTATTTGCAGGTCAAAAACCCAATTAAATGTAAAATGTGTACAAATT
This sequence comes from Pelecanus crispus, assembly GCF_030463565.1. Lineage (NCBI taxonomy): Eukaryota > Metazoa > Chordata > Aves > Pelecaniformes > Pelecanidae > Pelecanus > Pelecanus crispus. The sequence continues at coordinate 7,720,163 of NC_134651.1, read as the reverse complement.
GCATGTCAAAAACAATGGATTGTTTTAGAATATACCCATTTCTTTTCAATATACAATGATGGCAGCCAGAACAGCCAAAGCAAGAGTACTCCACCAGTGCTGTTCTCTGACCTGAGATGAACAATATGTAGAAATATGTACAGATTCACAAAAATCTGCTGCTGACATTTTCTGTGAGTCAGAGAAGACAGTGCATCTTTGCCTAGCAAGGTATTTAAAGGCCATACACAACATCCTTCAAACTCTTCACATAAAAGATATTCATATTCAAGCAACCCTTACAGCAGTGATGAGAGACAAGGTACTTCCAGATATTTTGAAATCTCCCTTGTAAATGCCTCTTTTAACTAAGTCAGGAAAAGTTCTGTATCTCTACAATTCAGATAATGCACACCAGAGTAAGACAGGCCCACGCATGTGAGAAGAAAAGAAATTGCTAGTTTGAGAAGCAGCAAAACACCGTGCAAGAAACGGAGAATTACACATGTCTAATATCTGTACAGAGTGGCTAACATAAAATTGTGAAGCTGGCATCTTATCAAACTCGCCCATAGGTAGACAAAACACATCTGTATGTATCTGTGCAGTAATTGAACTGAAGTGAAAGCAAGAAGTACCATAATTTAAGTCATATACACATGTACCTACTTCTTTCCTTGTCTTAAAAGGTAAGAGATTTCAAGAGCAAATTTCCTAGTGTTTAAACATGTTACAAGTTAAGGTTTATGTCATTCAGTAATTTAATTGCAAAACTGAGTTACAATACCACAGTTGGCGGTGTTACACCTTTTCACCCTGACTCTGTCCCAAGTGTTGTTATGTTCCCATTTATTGAACCCCCTGGATATTGATGTCATGGTTGCAAATTGGCTTCCCTCCCAACCTAATAACTTGGAGACTCTCTCTAAAACAAATGTAATATTAAAATGCAGACAAGTGACCTAAAAATGGCCCTTGAGGGCAGGCCTGCAATTTCCTGAATCACACTTTCCTTATTCCCTCATTTGTTAAGTTTTGCAACATCAATTTTTATACTGTTGCTGTTTTATTCGGTCCAAATGATTGCTGAATACTAATGAACTGTCTCTCTTTGACAAATGAGTTATTGTTTGATATATTACATTAGGGACATAGAGACTAAACTACTTACAGATACTAGACATTTATAGAAAATACATTTACATAATACTATACTATTAGTGTAATGAGGGCCCATATCTGGAAATAAATAGGGGTTTCAATAAACACAAATTTTTGCAGTTATACTGTAATAATATTTTGTAAAATAAATGTAGGGAAACCATGGAAAATTACTTTCTTTCCAAATACTTTTTCATTTTGATGTTTTATCCTACACTAGTCCGTTGTGCAAACACAGTGGACATTACACATACAGTAATATCAGTATGCTTTATAATAACTACGGTTATCATATAGTTTTGCTTTATAATGTAAAGATACAGTATTAGGGCCTGAGACCTAATGTATTCAATTAGTCACCAGTGGCATGTTTCATATGAACACTCTTAACCACCTTCTAAAGGAAAACAGAGGGAACATGTAAAAAAAATCTTGAGCCTCATTTCTATAATGCTGTACAGAGCACCTGCTCTGTATTGAAACTTCTGCACTGCTCATTATTAATTGCTTTTTCAAAAAATTAACTAAAGAAATTCTGTGGAGAAATCCCCTCTCCTTTATTATCTGTCAGATGCTGGGTGCTCTCAGAGCACATAAAGGGAGTCACTGATCCTCCTTGAAAATTAGCTAGTTGTCTTAAGTTGTGACTATATTTTCTTTTGACACATAAAGTATTTTCTCTTTTTTCACAGCTAGATTTTTTTTTTCCAGTTGGAACTCCTAGAATATTTTACATTCCCACCGATTAAAGAATTTTAACTGCAAGTCCTTTCGTTAATCAAAGTGCCTTTTTCCTACAGTTTAGTCTGACCACATACATGAGAAACCAATATTGTAAAACACTGCAGTCCATACTGGCTTTGTTACTTCGTGGGAGGATTTTCCAGTTCTAGTTGCTGCGCAAGAGCACACAGACCTGAGCTATCAGAGATTGCTGGAACAGAGCTTGTAACAGAGCTTCCTCTTCAACCTGAGTAGAAGACTGAGATGCTAAAAATGCACTACGTTGTCTTTTCTTTGATTTTTAAGGCTTTTTGTTCTTACATTGAGGCATCAATATTTTCCTTCTGTTCAGTATTGCTTGCTGTAGGTGGTTTGGTTTTCCTTTCATAAGCTACTTCTGGACAAAATCTATCTTTGCTTAGATTTACTTTACTAATATTGTCTGTTATTTCTATTTGAACCTCTCAGCTAAATACATTTATTTCTATTTTGTGGTCTATGGAGAACAACGCACCTTCTGAAAGCATGAATGGAGTTGTCTGTGTGCAGCAGTATATACTTTTCCCTGGTTCAGATCATAGAGTATAATGTGACAAAGGGGAATGATCTTCGATTATTCAAATGTTTCAGATTAAGAAGAGGGGGAAGGAGGTAGATGTGATGCTCCCCTGTTCAACTCATGTATTTGTAGTTATTAGGATTTGTTTACAAGATTAATTTTTCAGAATTTCTATATAATCAGTGGCTAGACGTACAATGTGAAAACTAGCTTCTCTAGAAATTCATTATACATTTTATTACTGTTTAATTACATCTTCTCTTCATTCTTTTTGTATTTTACATACAGTCATTAAGCTGGGAGAACAGTTCAATTCAGTAATGTAAATCTTTTTCTTCTTTTGACACTTCCTTTTAACAAAATGCTGAACTTGAGATATTTTTCTTTATATTTCTTCCACACAGTTGAGTCAAGCAATACTCTGGATATTGAATCAATCAATCAGCAGTGTTACGGTGCTCATTGGAACCTAAATATTTGGACTACAAATTTTACAAAGCGGTAAAGATCAGGATGGCTCATGAAATACTCTAATCATTAGCACAGTCAGCGACACTTCTAAGAACGTGATATTGCTCTCCCTCAAGTTCTGGGCCAATTCAGCAGTGAATGGATGCATTTAAATATGAATGAATTTATAATTTATAATAAATTTATGAAGAAGTCTCCCAAAGAACCAATTAAAACCAACACCTAGTAGAGATGATCCTTCACTTAAAAGCCAAAGAAGTTGCTTTGGATAGTGTATTTACTTTGAAGTGATTGCTGTCTTTTATGTCAGTTTTATTTCATTTGTTACAATTAAGTACTATCCCCCAGCAGAGTTCACTAATAGCAATTCACACAGAGATGATCTACCATTTATTGTATACAAGCAGATTTATCTGATTGAATCAGCAAATCCACACACAGAGTAATAAAGAGGGAAAAAATGCATTCAGAAATATATACTCAAAATGCTTCACCTCAGCAACTAAACAAGAACTCTGTAAAACTATATTTTGATTCCTTCCCAATTCTCTTGTCAAATGTTGTGCTGATCCCAAGCTCTCATTTATGGTCCCTCACTGGTCAGCATTTCTTTTCCTTTTGCTATTTCATCTTTGTCATTGCTCTTCTCCCAAATACTAAATGCTCTTCTCATTCAAAGTCTTCATTAAATCTCATTAAGAAATATTCACCTAGAAAGCCCATTTGTGAAAGTAATACATACGTATGCCCAAACCACTATGAAACATGAATATTACTTGGCAAATAAATGAGGCTTCTGCAGTAGTTTCTAAAAAAAAAAAAAAAAAAAAAATCTCCAGATCATGGTCTTTCTAAAGAAATTTTCTATCCATGTATAATGGCCAAGATATTGGCAAAGAACTGTAAGGTTCATATCTACACCTTTGACTCCCCTAGAGAATACAGTACTAACAATAGAACACTACACAGTATATTTTCAACACATTCTGCAGTTTCTGAATTTGTAAGTTAGGCAAAGTTCAAACATTGCTACAAAGCATGCAGCATGTCTGGGTAGTTATAACCAGAATTATTACAATTACTGTGAGCATTCAAGATGTTGCTACCAGCAAGGAAACATTATCCGTCTCATTCATTTCTATTCTTATTTTGACCACACAATATTTCTAATTAAGTATCCTGTAACAATTGTATTTTATGAACAACATTTATTAAAGGCATTCCTGCTTTCTCATTTATTCTTTCATTTATTCTGTAAAGGTTATTAAGTTAATGCAACTGTCACTTTTAAATTGTGAGGAAATAAGCCCAAGGAGTATTATAACTAAAATCAAACAGAAATTAGAGGTTGATATACTATGTATGAATTAATGCTGGATGAATGAGTCATTTATTGAGTGCAATTAAGAGGCTTGTGGATTGTTAGGGTTTCTTTTTTTTTTAAAGTTCCTTCTAAAGCCTTAACCAAAATAAACTACTAAACCACAAATAAATTCCTTTTTAAGGGCAGAGCACATCATGAAGCCAATACACATAGTTCTGGACTTGCAGATATGGAGGTGTAATTTGCAGCTGCTACCCAAACAATGATGAATACCGGTCTATAAAAAACTGCTACATCCCACAGAGATTAGACCACCCAGGTCATTGCGTGCTCAGTATAGAGATGGTACCTTCATTTCCATTTGCCTTCTTTAAGATCTAAAACATTTTCTTCCATTTATCTCCACTTTTAATAGAGTTATTTTGAGAAAAACTATTCAAAAAATACAACAGGGAAAAAAATGTGCATCTATACCTTGCTTCAGCTTTTATTTTGGAAGCATTTGAAAATAATTTCTCCACATCTCTCAGCAAAATACATTAAAGATAACAGGATAATAATAACAATAAAAACCTCCTTCGATTATGAAACTTTGAACACCAGATCCAAATGAAATCTATGTCCACATTTACTGCCAGAAAAGAAAAATACCATTCCACTGGAAAGATCAAAACCACTCAAATTGATGTTGTACATGATGATTGATGTTGTACATGATGAAAAACATTATCTTCAAACTGCTGAGCCAGGTCAAAATATCAAAAGGAGAGCGCATGTTAAGTGACAGCAACTACATGTGAACTTCTTCATTAAAAGCATTTTCAAAGGAGTCACTTAGTGATTTACTGTGATAGACGGAACGTTCCATGAATCCCATGTATTGGTGCTTTGGTAATCAATAATGGAATTGGGTTTCAAAGCAAGTGCTTTGAATGAACCTTTAGCAGGAAGCTAAAAGCTACAAAATTAACAGCTGTTGACAGTACAGTCAGGATTTGCCCGTAAATGCCAACTGAGGAACTCTTCTCTTATGTTTCTACTTCAAAAGTATTTCCACAAGCTGCAGAAGTTATGAAACCTGCTTTCCTATGATCTTTGCTCTCTAGTAACAAGGTTGAAGTCACGTGGTATTTTTTCCTTCAGTTAGAGCATTAAGCTGTGTCTTCCTCTTCTGTCTGGCTTCTCAGGCTCGTGAAGCATGTAGGTACCTAGCAAATTTTTTGATCTTTAACTTTCAGCCACATTTGCTTGAAATTGGCCAACAGATTAACAAGCTACTAGTATGGGAAACCAGACAGGAGGCAGTACAATAAAAACAGCAGACAGCATAATCACTTAAGCCTTGTTTCTTTAGCAACCCAAACTAAAAGTTTCCTTTGATACAATTTTCAACTCAAGCTTGAAAAGAAAAATACTCCAATACTGCAGTCATAAATATAAAAAGTACTCTTTTTTTTTACTACTTTGCTTGTAAGGCTTGGCTGCAAAAATAAAATACAATAATAGCACTAAATAAATAAAAAAAACCCAACAAAATGACCTGGGAAAAATAAATATCTTTCAACAAATTGGGCTGGAAAGTGAATTATTGTTTCTTAGATTACAATAAATGACATAACCATCAGCCTTAATAGTGATTTCAATGATATACAGAGAACTCACCATGAACATTTTCCATCATATTACTACCATCTCAAAAATCTCATTTTAATACCATGTATGATAGAAGGCTGCTTAAAGCACATTGTTTCTTGTCTGACACCGTTATCATGATGTATTACATCAACTAAGCAACGAGGCTGCAGTGATATATTATTACAGTATGTTATAAGAGTGCCCCTTTATAACAGATGATTATTTGACACATCACGAGTACTTTTGGAAGCATGGAGTCTGGGACAGAGATCTGTTTGGTAAGGTTTGAACTTCGTGAAAGTACGTATTTTGCTAAGAAATAATTTGAGGGACAGGTCTGGAAAACGGGCTGTTATGAGCCAACCTTTCCTGTTACTGGGGTCCAGTGAGTGCAGGAGAAAGCTCTCCATGCAAAAGGACATCCCATTTAAATAGCCTGTATCTCAGAGAAGGAGACCAACCAACCATTATGTTATGTGGCTGTGCCCAAATGTCTTCAAATAGTAGAAAGGAAGGTGTTTAAGAAGCAGCTGTCATGAGGGACTTGAGAAGAAAAGAGATGGTGCAAACATCTGAACTGACGTTGTGACAGGTGGATTAATGGGAATGAGACATAACAGAGGTGACGGGAAGATAATGTTATCAGGATGTTTCTATAGTCTTCATTGCTTTGGCTCCTGAATAATGCACCTGGAACTGGTATAACAAGGCACAAATCCAAAGGGAAAACAACTGAAATAATACAGATCCTGTAGAGATGCTAAAAACGTGGACAAACATTCAAGTGTTCGAGAACACATGAGAAGAATAATGGCTATGTTTTTTTCTGCTAGAGACTGATTTCACACAATGGAAAAGCAGCACAAGTGGATGAACTCTAAAAAAGTGAAAGGTCCCATCCTTGCATAAAATGTCTTCAGTAATTAGGCACAAGGGATTGATATGGCACAAAACATGATGTGCGTGTAATATTTTCTAACTCACTTTTTCTAAATGTGAAGAAAGCTTAAAGTCTAAATGAACAAATTGCAGGTTTCTGAATGTCTCCTATCAGTCTCAGTAGTTTGTCGCAAACAAATGGGAGCAGGAAAGTTCAGTAGAACACATAAAATACAATTCAAGACTTCGAAGTTTTGATTTCAGTTTTATCAACAAATCCAGGGGAAGAGACATACAGCCACTTATTCTTCCTTATGAACACAGTGAAAGGACCTCAAAGAGCCTTAGCTGTTTCTCACTTCTGCATCATAAGCAGATTGCAGGGCTCATTGAAAACTTCCACAACTGAATTTACAAATGGTGCAGGTCTTTATAAACACTGACCCTCGTTTTGCACAGATTAATAGGTCATTTGTCTCCTGCTGCTCTCCCTTTTTTATTAAAAACAAACACACATGCAGAGCTTTCATATGGTTTGATAGTCTTCAACTAGCTTTCCTCTCTGTTTAGTCACTTGGCTTCTGTCACGAAGCCGACTTTCATAGCGAGGCACAAATCCACCGCCCTCCCACAGCGATGCTTGGCAGTAGACAGCGTGAGGCTGGAGCTCTGATTTCATGTCAGCGCTGGCTCTGGCTCAGCATCCCAACAAGCTTCCCAGGGGCCGGTACTGCAGGGAATTCCTGCTGAGGATTCAATTAGTGCTACGCAAAAGTAGAGTGGTGCCAGGCAGTAACAAGTCAGCCGTGTCCTGCACTCACAGCCTCAAAGTCTGGGTTTGGACCTTTAATTGTAACTACTGCTCACCATTCCCATTTTAAAGGGCAAGTGTTCAAGGGGAATGGATGCACGTTCTACTCAACTGGGAGCAGGGTTCATGGGAGCAGGGTCAGCAGCCTACCTGGCAGATTTTTAGGAATTCAGCAGCAAAATAATAACTGGAAGCTGAAAACTTACTTCAAAATGAAACTGGATAATCTCTTTAATTTATTTTTACAGGCCTAATTTTTCAAAAATTGCACTTGTCTTGAATCTTTTGATTTCTCTTTGCCCATCATTGAAGGAGTTCTGTTAGATTTTTGAAGTTAATGACAATTTAATTAGTAACTTTAGGTGGAGTGGGGACTGCTAAACACATCTGGAAAATCAGTTTCTTCAAGCTGAGTATTCAATAGTTGAAACAGATAAACATGATGAACATTTCTGAAATGTCTGGTTGTCTACTTTGGCAAAATGCTTCATTCTAGTTCTTGAAATACAAGAGTGACATTTCCAGTTGGAAGCTGATATGAATTAGTATTTCCCCTCCTTTCTATGAAGTACTTATTCCTAACTAGAAGGTATTGCCCATGCACCTTCTATGTGGACCTCACAGGCATAGCAAAGAATCAAAACAGTCAATTAAGTCAATGAATTCGGCAGACTTTTCACACAAGTATCGTATGGGGCATGTTGAAATAAAATAACAAACATATTCACTGGCACTGGCATAATTAAAAAAGCACGGGAAAATAAACTGCAATGGAAATTCAGATTGCAAAAGGAAGTATGCGTATTTGCAACACTTAAAAGAGCTGAGAATATAGTGGAATTAAAATAGCTCAAGACAGTCTAATCTCTGCAGTGATGTACGTATAGCACTTACAGCATGATATTCTGCAGCACAGGAGAATAACTGGGCCTTCCGGACAGCTTTAAGCTGTAAAGACATGCTTGTGCATTTCCTCCACTTCCAAAGTAAGCCGGAGCAACCATACCACCTGTCTTGCAACAGCTTAGTTTTTAAATACTTATCTGTAAGGAAAATAAATTTACTCTAATTCTCCAATAATTTCTTTTTCAGAACTTCACTTCAGCCTTAACAAGAAATTGTTTAGTCTATATCTTTAAACTGAGCACCTAGTAATGACAGAGACTACCGGTGAAGGAGCTAGGGCAGATGGATGCTGAAACTTTCACTCCCCAGCACCAGGCACTATCATTCTGTCATCTGGGTCTGTTCAAAGACAGAAAGTAGATAAAGATGCTGTGGATCCTTGTAGCTGAAATTTCCCTACTGCTGTGACACCAAGGGCGAGAACAGTTGGCTTACTGCAGTGATGAATGAGAAAGTCATTATTACGAGATACATTAACATTATGGTTTTTCCTCTATTGGCACTATATTTACCACTACAGATCTTCAGTGAAGAAGGGAAAAACACTGCCGCTAACTTCATTTTCCACTGTTTCATCTGCAGTCTATTATGATGCTGCGCCATACAGTACTTCACTGGTGAACAGAATGAGAACACAAAGCAATTTAAACTTTTTTTCCATGGATCCCAACATCCTTATTTGCAGAATTTTAGAAGAGAATAGAATGGAATAGAACAGATCTGGATGTCATTTACATCATCAAAACACTCATTATAGCTTAGAGCTTGAAAATCATAGTGAAAAAATGTGTATCACTGGAATATAAATTAAGCATTGTGATTGCTGTGAAGCATCTCGCATAGTATGTACCAGTCAGTAAACCTGCAAAAAAATTCAAATTTTACAGGAATCTATTAGGCTCTATTCCACCCAAGCTTTCCTAACCTGGATAAGTCTTATTCTACTGTACACTTACGCTCGTATATAAATCTGTATTTAGTAAAAGATATTTTGGTCAGTCCCATGATGGAACAATTCAGGCAGGTTTCACAGTAGTATGGATGGTTTACACTAGCTTTAGCTTGGATCCTTTTCTCCCTCCTGTTCTGCTTATTCATGTTCATATAGACTTTATGCTGAAAATTTACATTAAAAAGTCATCTTAATCTTAGCAACAGTCACAGAATTAGACCTTATGAAAAACACTGAAAAGATACTAAATGTCAATGCTCGTACACCAGGTGGGTTAGAATGAATTCCCTTAAGCAGCCCAAAATTGAGCCTGGCTTTCACCTACACTTACAAGCTTCCAAATTCAGATAAAAGATTTGTGAGAGTGTTTCCTAAATTGCTTTGTTTTCTTTGTCCGGCTTGACCTTAAATTGAGATTTATATTTCAAAAATTGGCTTTATACTCCCTTGGAGGTTGCCTGAGCTATTTTAAGTACCGTGTAAACCACATAGACATAACAGTGTTTCTTCCAACGTTGCTACATGAAAAAATTGAAGCTTATTCCCACCATATATTGCTCACAAATGCCTCATTGTCCCTTTGACAAATGGTCCGTGGCAAATTGCTGAAATCATCTCTTGCAGCACTGCAGCTTAAAAGATTCATGCCATTGAATACTCTCCCTCAAAGGCTAACGTCTAGCCTCAAAATTCCAAATATTGCAGCTTAATAAAATTTTAAAGACTGAGAGACCCTCTCCTGGGATCAGCTGTCAAACATCTTTTGAAAAGAAGAGACATAAACAGCCTCCACCCTAGAGTCTGAATGCCTTAGTCTTTGGGAAAAGAAAAAAAAAAAAAAAAAAAAAAAAAAAAGACACAGCAAGGGGTGTTTTTTTGCTGAAAAAAAAATCAGAATATGCTTTTTGATGTTAAAATGATAGGGTTTTGATCTTCTGTTGAAGACTATGGCAGGGATACTTAAGTGCTAGGATCCTGTTTGTAATGAAAAAGCACCACTGCAGTTATCTGTCTTCTGGTATTTTTAAATATCCACTGCTTTTGTGGCTCTTTCTTGGGAATTGCATATATGTTTCCATCACACACAGAGCCTTCCCCTGATAGCTGCACTCAGCCTCATCAGCCCAGCGAAACAGCCAAGCTTCATCTGGGCTTTCCTCCCTGCCCTTAAGAAAGAACAGAGTTCACTGTAGTTCATGACACTTCCAATTTTGTTTATTTCCTTCTAATCAAGACTTATCACAGATTTTTTAGGAAGTTTCAGTAACACTCTTTGTCACCCTATGCTTGGAAAGCCAATGCCCACGTAGTCTCTTCTAGGAGGGAAAACTGACTCATGTTTGATGACCAGAGAAGTGAAGTGGCTCAGAATATTATTGCTTCCAGGAACCTGTTTCGGGCCCCTTGGCGAGAGACTACAGTCCCTGTAGGAAAGTCAGTACCAGGCAGCATTTGCACAGACTGCAGCTGGGTGAGTTTCCAGTCCAGCATCTGTGCACAAACACATTGCGCCGGTGGTTTAAGGTCAGACACGAGGTTGGAAACTGGAGTGACGCATGGGGACACACGTCTTGTTATGCCACCTTGGTGGAGGAGAGGTATGGTGGACTTATCTTTCGGGAGCAGTGTCGATGATTGTCACCGCTACAGCTCATCAGTCAGAGTGCAAACAGGCATCATTTAGTCCTAAACCATGAACGGCATTCCTCTCCAGCCCCCAAACCCACATCTTCACTTATGAATGTCTTTTAGATTCACATCTAACCTATGCTAAATAAAGGTAGCTCTTTTATTGTGCCCGTCCAAGTTATTTTTGAATGTGAAATCCATGAAATCTGTTGGAACCACTTTAGATCCTGGAAGAGAAGAATGGGAGCTATTTAATGGGAATTAATGGGAGATGTACTGAAACCTGAGCTCTGAGCATTCCCCACGCTCTCAGATGTGCACCATGTGGGCAATGAGAGACAGTTTTAAAACTTTCAAATTCCAACCTATTAATCAATACCATAACACTCAGTGGTAAAACTCTTGAGTAATTAACGCTTAGCTGAAGTTATAAAGCAGTGGGTTGTTTATGCTGTTTCAAGCACACCAGCAAGTCTCCATGTTCCAGCTACAAAGTGGTGCTTAGGGAATAATCAATCATTTCTACCAAGTTAGCAAAGATTATTTATTTTGAATACTAACTGCAGAAAATAGTTCAAACCTCTCCATTTTCAAATACTTTTTCTATGCGTTATGACAGGAAGCACAGAACGCCCTTACTTCCACCCACACCATACTAAGATTAGAAGACACAAAACTCTGCTAAAACACCTATGGTCTCATTATATATTTTGTAACAAAAAGGTTCCCTGTGGCAGTTTTGCAATACACTGCATTCCAGCCTTTTGGTTTAGTGCCCACAGAAATTAAGGAAGATACCTTAACAGCTTCCAGAATCCATTGGGTGAGAACCCTGTTCTTGCCCTTCATTTCACAAAACTGGCAAGTGTGTATCCTATAGAAAATGTAAAAGTAAACCGAGAAGCCTCCTCTGTCTGAACAAAATTAAGCCTACAGAACTAAATGAACTGTTACTTAACCTGGCAATATTTGCACAGCACTGGTAATTTGGGCTTTGTTTGAACAACGCCATTGCTCAGTGGCATTTCAGTTGCATTGGCAGAAGGAAAGATTCTTTTATTTTTATTGTTAGCGTAAGTCCCTAAGTTCAGCATGCTCAAATCAAGTAATCGAGTGATGGTAAAAACAAAGGCACAAGGAAGTGGGGCTTTGTGTTCATCAGAAATTCTTAGTTGAAGCAAAAGTGTATTAAAGTACTCACAGAATAAAAGCTGAGCTAGATATAGTACTGCCATTGATCAATAAGACAGAAGGACAACTAATATACTGAGTCTAAATCTGATCTCTACTGCCTCTCCAAGAAAGTCATTCCTATTATATCAGCTACTGTATACATATCATTCTCTTGCTCTATTACACACGCTTTAGAGAGAGTTTTAGTGTTTCCATGGCATGTCAGATGTTGCCAGTGTTCTTGCCATTTTCTTCAAGTCTGTTTACCTATCCTGTATGTGAAATTCCCAAGTTTAAATAACTTGACTTGACCATATCTAATTTCACTGAGTTTACTCAGGGCTAAAGCAGGGATTTTTTTTCCTTGGCACATGGAAAAGTCCATTAAATTTAAATTAATATTGTATAAATAATGTATATATAAAACTATGCTCTTAAATATACTCTCAAATATACTCTCTCTATAAATATTCTCTCTCTCTCCTTATACATAGATATTTATACACATACGCACAGAAGACAGCGAAGAGAATCAGTCAACATACAATTCCCACTCTAAAAATACATTCGATTCTGAAGCTAGGATGGACAGTAGTGGTCCATGCATGCAAGTGGTTACTACTTACGGTGTCTTGATGAAGAAGAGATGACAATAGAAGCAAAATCATCAGAAGATCAAGTAACATATAAAATAATTTGTATGTATAATCATAGTGTATTAGTTTATATTACTGGATATTACGTAATAATTCAATGCTTCTATGAAGAATGAAGAAAAATTATAAATCTATTGGTTTTAAGTTTTAAAACTACACTTTCTACAGTACAAACTATTTTCTGTAACTAGCATACCTGCCTCTAACGTGCTTCTAAAAAATAGAGCAAAGAGAAAAGAAATTGCCCTTTGCTATTCCTGAAAAGTCCAGCTTTTTGAGACCATCAGAAGAAATAAATTCCCAGATCTGTGATCGCACCTGGTATGCAGCTTTATGAAGTTTATAGCTACATTACATTAGAGCAGTCACCATATATGAGGTCACTTTTCAAGAGAGGAGGTCTCTCAAACAGAGGACTTCAGCAATGCTATTATTACATGAAAAATAACTGCAGATACAGGTTAAATTGTAACTTGAAAACTCAGCCATGCTTTCAAGATGTATGGGAGTAACTGATCAGGAGATCGTACTGCGGTGATCTAGTGAAAACTGCACGCTGCAATGCAGCTTTACCTTGCGGAGGCAGAGCATGCACAGCTGGCTCAGCAACATCTGTCTGGAGGGGGGCATGCCTCGCTGACCCCAGGAACAAGCCCGCGTGGGCAGCGGCTTCTCCTCCTGGGCACACAGTGCCCAACTATCACAGCAAGCTGCTGGTGAGGGGCCGCTGGGAAAGCTCCCATTCATTCCACTGAGAATTCTGACATAAGCATGTCATGACGATGTCATGATGATGTCAGTGGCACTGCAGCAGGTTAGTCTTTCTTCAGCTCTTGCCTGAATTACCGGTGACACAAACTTTTCTTCTTTTAAATTATAGTACTCAGAGCAATCTTTAATTTCATGTTCTCATACTCTGGCATACACAAAGAACTCCACAATAATGGTTTAAATATGGAGCAGACAGACAGACAGAGCTAAATAGATCTGAATATATAAGATGGAGTGATTTTGTAATAAATTGATTGAAGAGTTTAGGGGACACTTGTTAAAGTTCTGAAACTGGCAGGTCTATGAAGGGTATTAGCTTTTAAAAAAGCATTTAAAGCCTAAATGATCGCTGCCAAATAGCCTCTGTAAGTAATGGAGAAATGCCTACCATTTATGGATAATTACTCTTTTCCACCCATTTCTAAAAGCAGTGGCAGGAGGTGAGACATGAATTGTGCAGTGTTTCATTACATAAGGACACGCTGGGTCTTTGTTTGGAATGTAACCTGCCAAAATCTAAAAGAATATATCTTATTAATAAATGATGCTTTCTCAAAGGCACTTTGCATTTCATAGAATAGAGGACAACAGCTAGAAAGGGTAAGAAGACTTCTAAAGCTGGAATGATGAATATGATGGGTTCCTTCCTGCCAGATCTGCATTACTCTGCAGCCCCATGGTGCAAAGACTTAACTTTAGAGCTGTATGCTATGTAATCTGAAATTTAAAAGGGATAGGGACTTCACTGCTGACACCTGCTGATCACCAAGGAGAGGTTCCCGAGTCCTGGAGTGTGGAGAGACTTGCTGAATCCTAGACTGGTGTCCCAAAGGAACACCACCATTCCTTAGTGGGCAATCATGGCTCGATAGCAGAGATCAGAAACATGTTTAGTCTGTTACAAGTTTTTTGTTAGGCTGCCTTCATGCTTTGAAGTTATGGGTGAATAGAATATTATTATTCATGCTTCATAATGAATGGACAAGATAACTGTGGCGTCTAGGACTTGTGACAGCTTACCTTGTTCTCACACTCTGTGTAATTCATATGTAAAACTCTAGTTTCTGTAAAACTTGAATTGCAGAGGCAGAGCTCTGCCCTTCTAGACTACCAGCCCAAAACTCCAGAGGAGAAGCCTCCACACTTTGCCACGCGGCCATAATAAATAACTGGGACTAAGAATCTGAGCAGAAGTGTGATCTAATCATTGCAGCAGGAACGCAATGAAGCAGGACATTTATGATGGAGTTATTGTGCTGCTGAAAGTGCCAGGGATAAACAGGAGCTCTAAGCAGTGTCACAAGAAGGTTAAAAAAGGAAATGCAATTTCTGTAAACCTGGGGATTCAAATACTACATCAGCATATCCAATATAAGAATGATTTCACGTATGAGAAATTAGAAAGGCTGCTTATTACAGAGTGTTAGTCACACAGACTTCGGACGTAATTGCATGAAGTGGGTAGGAAAGCTGAAAGTCTAATTATATAGAGAGTCATTTCTTGCTTATGGAAAAAGGGCAGGACTCAACACAATACATATCAATTAATTAAAAATTTGAGTAACCACCAGGAAAATTGCCTGTTGTTCTAACAGCTAAATGCACAATAAGCTTTATGGGATGGACACAAATATAGCAGTCTTGGAAACAGAAAAGCTGTAGGGCTTTAATGACATGACCGCGCTGACACAACCTATACCCAGCATGTCCAGGGGATGGGTAATTCCCAGCAGTGCCACAGCCGGTGACATCTGAGTGACTGAGTAACGGTGCTTCGGGCAAAGGGAGAGGAAGGAAAAAGGCTCTGGATCACCTCGGCGGGTAAGGTCTAAGCTGGGATCCTGACTGCCGTTCCCTCTGTGCCCGGAGCTGAGCACTGCAGAGATTACCGTCACAAGCAAGTCGGAGCCCAGGCACGGCAGCAGCCGTGACAAGAGCCCGGGTGATACGGGACTTGTCACGAGACGCAGAGACTGACGGGGCAGGCATCACGGAGAACAGCTGTGACAGAGCACACTGATGAGGGACTGCCTACGTAATGCCAGAATGACTGCATTTCTCTTGGATAAAAATCTGTCCCGTTAAGCCTGGACTCCCTGATTGCAAGCAGGCATCCCCTGAGCCCAGCTAGGGGTCCGGGAATGCCAAGGCGGGAGCTCAAGCCAGCATTACTTGGGGGTTGTTTATTTAAGTGGGAAGCTTTAGGAACTGAATCTGGTCCTCTTCCCCACCAAGTATGTTTAACAGTTGAAGGATTTTTAATTTGAAGGGTTATAATTTTTAGAGTACCCCAGGTGAATGATGGCTGTTGCCTGAGTTCTCACAGAGCCCAGTGTGAATTGTGGGTCAGCTGGGTATTTCAGTTTATTCTGCAACTCTGATAGGGAGACAAAGGAAGGATCAGGGATAATTCTGATAATATAACATCTGCCACTATGGGAAGTATACGGCACAATACATCTCTACAATACATCTCTTGGCATTGGATTCCTGATAAATAAAATGAGGGTGCTTATTTTTAATTTAGCATTGCAGCATGTTGGTCACAGGCAACATAGAGGCTTTGACGTTTAGAGAATATTCAGAATATAATTTACCTTTAAGTTTATTTGTTTACTGCAAGGCCTTGTTTTAGAAAACTGCACAAAATAATCCTTAATTTCAACCATATATTAAAGTATTGCACTAGTCTAGATCACAAAAACTTAAGGATATTAACTAATTAGTGCTGTAACCGTTTTTGAAAAAGGAATGTTGCAATTTAAAATTGTAACAAAATAAGAATGTTATTTTTAACCTGTGAAATCTCTCAACACCAGCTGTCTCAACAGTAACTGAAAATATGCATGGCCATCTTCTCTCCTCTTCGTATTTTATACCCCTACTCATCTTTATATCTTATGTTGCTGCAAGCAAGTCCTGCCTATTCTGAACTTAACTGCCATATATTCCCAGGTCAAACACCAAACCTGCTATGGATTTCAGTTAATTAGTGTCCTCCTTTTTATATATATTTTTATTTTCTTAGGTCTTGGTTGGTTTTTGGTTTTCATTCCCCGTATTTGGGCAGACGTTTTTGTCCCAGTGAAACCCCTCAGTAAGCTCCATGGGGTCCAGGGGAATAGGCACAAATCAGTTCTCAGGATTTTCAAGAAATCCTAACTCATCATTCTGAAGCCTGGTGAAAACATTTGTTTTTTCTGTCCTGTATTACTGGTTAGGAATACAACCTTACCTCCACTTGTGAATTTCTTGGAGAAAGTAAATAGCATTTCCTATTAACTTCCTGAAAAATAATTTGATGTCATGGGATTTTTTACACTTGCTTTTTCCTTTCTTATTACAGAAGTTTATGTATCACTACGTCAACAGGGGAGAAAAACAAACCAATCCCCCCAAAACCCTGGAGTATTTTTAGGAGATCTAGAAAGCAATGTCACACATGAAAAAACAATCTTGCAGTAATATTTAATTGCCTACATTCTGTCTTTCTGCTGTCATGAGTTGCTGCACTAGTTTAATTCAGGGTAGAATTTGGCCCGTTATATTTGTCTACACTTTTTTTGCAAAATTCTCACATGTCCTCAATAATTAATTCTCAGATCTAAATACTGGATAACAGCACACTTCAGAAATTAGGAGGAAAAAAAAAATAAACTAGTTGTCAACATCATAGTGAGTAATTCAATAGTACTGGAATATCCCAAGGGTGGATATGAATAAACAATTCATGAAGAGCTAGTAAATTACATTTCAGCTTCTGTTTATTGCAAAACTAGATACTAGTCAAATACTTAGTTCTGTCGAATAAAGAGAGCCCATTGGGCTTAGAATAAAGAGCATTGCTTAAGAGTTTTTCTCCTATATTTATTTTGTGCAGGGTAGGTTTAGGTTTTTAAACAGTCTTGAACACAAACAGATGAGATTATATCAGACAAGGTCAAAGAGGAAATCTGATGGCCTGCAGCAAGCTGGGTTAGTCCTTAATTCTTTCATAGTGTACACACACAAAAAAAAAAGAACTCAAATGAATATGTCTTTCAGTTTTTAGACCAGTTTTTAAGATAACATGAAAAACAAATACAATTTAGAATATCTTCATGGTACATTTAGAAGCATTCGTAACATTAGATGTCTAGCGGATGAGGCAGTAGCATGTGATTCTTCTGAGAGCACAGCTCACGTTCATCCTATAACCCTAAATAAAATTAATTTAACCCTTTGAAGTCAGTCTTTATAGCAAATCAATACAGATGAGAAGGTCACCAAATACTATTCAGTGTGAAATTGCTGGCAAAGAATCATGGAATAATTGCGGATAGATGGGACCTCTGCAGGCCACGGAGGAAAGATGACCTTTCAAAGCAGAGCCAACTTTGAAGTTGAATCTAACTTTGAAGTCGGATCAGGTTGCTCAGGGCTTTATCCGGTCATGTTTTTCATACCTGTAAGGATGGAGATTACGAAACATCTCTGGGCAACTTGTTCCAATGTTTGACCAACCTCATTATGAATACTTTTCCCATTATCTATTCAGAACTTCCCTTGTTGCAGCCAGAGCCCTGTTTCTTGTGTTGTTTATCAACACAAAAGCCTCTACCACCCTGTCTCAGGTCACACCACTGATTTATGTAATACCAGGGCAGCACCACTTAGAAAACCGAGAGCTGTGGGAATTTTCTCTACCTGTATGGTGGTTGTGAAAATCCCTTAAATTAGAAGAATACCATCAGATTGCAAGGTTCACCCACGTGTTGTTGAGGAATATTCTCCAGTGAAATCATTCTCCTTTCGGTGGGGAGTAGAGAACATTAGGAGAAGAAAGAAAGTGCAGCAGAAAGGTCACATGAAAGCAAGCCCTAATATGCTGCAGCCTTTACCAGCGTAAACAGAAGTATCACTTTTATGATTGTAGTGCTCATTCATACGTATTAAGAGCAGTGCGATCAAGACCGACTTGCTGCATAACATATGACAAAGAACCTCATTGAAAAACTGGGGGTTTTATTTACATACATGTCTTTACAAGCCTTATTTGTTCTGTAGAACTGCGGTTTGATAAAGTCACCAGGACAAGCCTGAAATCCATTGTTAATTGCCTTAAACATTATTTATGTCCAAAAATACCAGATCCAATGAATCTGCTACTTTATTCCTCAGCAGTAATGCTGGTGAATCAGTCTCTACACTCTTAAGTTGGTTGCCCGGTTAATTCCACAGTGTCCAATAAAATTAATGAGTTTTGCAGTGCTTTTGCTTTTTGGATATAGTTTGGCATCAAGTGCAAGATTTGTTTGCAGAAGAGGCCCTAGGACTGCTGAAATGTTAGGACCATAAAAGCTGGATGCTGTTACTCTTTAGGGAAGTATTATGAAGGACAGCTAGCAAGCACCTTGCTAGCCTTCTCATGCCAGTAGGAATGTGCTTTGGAGCAGTTTGGGAGGAGAAAAGTTTGAGAGTAAATGGAACAAAAATACTTCAAGGTGAAATGGCAGATAAGCTTCTGGGATACTTAAACAAACCATGGCAGTCTTCGCTCTTTTAGACCTGGGAAGAGAGGCGAGGTGGGCCTGTGGGATTGTTAGTCAAGAAAATTACCAAGACAAAACTCATATCGTTAACTATACCACAATGCTGTATGAGGTACCAATAAATAACGCTGAAGTGACAATGTCTATAATGAGATTCACAATCATTCTCATCACAAACCCACATGATTTATTAGTGTGAATTGATACTACAGCTAGAGACATCCTGACAGTCAGATATTAACTGAAGGCTGTAGGTAATTTTAACAATATTTTCCTGTTCAGATGTTACGTTTGATTTGTTTCTACCTGCTACCATAGTTTATACTGACAGCATTAAAAATGGGTTACTGCACTGTGGTATTTTACAAAGGTTCATGTCACTTCTTGTTACTTCATTTCATGTTGCAGCATGACAGAGCACAGTCTGATATAATGTAGTGTGGCCTCCTATATTAGAAAGGGTCAAACATTTTCTAAACTGTAATATTTACATTGCAATGGATATTAACGCAGCAGTATTCAACGTTACATCAAACCGTGGCAGCACATTATTTTCTGTTTCTGTTAATTTATATGGCTCATATACACTAGGTTACACCAGTCCATGCTCTGCACCAGAAAATTATTTCTGTCGTAAAGAATGAGACTGAGAAGAAAAAAATGGATAAAAGTAAAAATAAAATAAACAACTGTCTGTCCTCCCCCAAAATGCACAATAAAAATTATTTTACATTGGAAATTCCTAAGCTTATAGATATGCACAACTTTCTATGGTCTTAATAAAGCACTCAGATGAGACTGTCCCACATAATCATGTCAAAACACCTGCCTATTTGTGTATAGGGTAAGAGTGCGTGTTTCGCTGGCCTCTGAAGCTATTTGTACACCTCATTTTAGCTCTGCTCATCTCCTTAGGTTAGAAGCAGAAGGGGAGGTCAGTTTTTTCTCTTATAGCAAGAAACTCACCACGAGTACAACCTGTATCTAGGAAAAACCCAAGTCATTCTTTTCCATTTTGTTTGATTTCTCCTAGTTTATGGTGATGTGAGTATACAGTTAGCTCCAATATTTACCTCCAAACTTACTGAACTTAAGATAAAATTAGCAAAACATTCCTAGTCCCAAACAGAGTTTTACCTGCCTTTCTCATAAATAACATTTTTAAAGGGCCACATGGGGAAAGTTCAGGTGAAATCAAGTGGCAGTTTCCACTTGCGTTTGAGAGCTCTGGAATTACGGAGAAAATTTTAGCATAGGGATCTTGCCTGTACTGATGCCTTTCCTCACCACAGAGAATCCTCCTGTTATTCCTGCTTTGAGTTCAGCCTATTTTGCAAGAATTTGATATTTCCCATTAAAGTTATGGGAAGAAAGGAAAGCATGTCAGAACACTAAAGCAGAAGAGTGTGAGTTCTAATAAGAGTCACAATAAAGGCCAATGCTTAAAAAACTGAGAATATACAAAATCACCATTTGTTTGATTGTGTAATATATATTGCAAAATTAGGATTGAAGGAATGGAAGATTAAACACCTGGTATTGACAAGTTTCTCAGAAGCTTATACTAATTAAATGGTATTTTACTCTACAAATGATACTGTTGAGAGCTGAGTACACACAAGTAATCTTAGATTATTTCTCTACTTGGTACTGCATAACAGCCTGGAAGTGTGAGCTTTCTGTGTGCTGACTACCAACAGTTGGCAAAAGTATAACTGTTGGTATAAATTTAAACCAATTTAACTTAAAACAGGTGCAAAAGACTGTGTATTTGGGCTTAAGCCAAACTCATTTAAGGTAATTTCAATCAATATGAATTGACTTATGTTAAATTTAATTAAACCAGTCCTAAAAAAAAAAAAATATTGGAAGTGTCTTGATGAGAAGTTGTACAGAATTAACTTAAATTAGGTTTAAAAATTACATATGGTAAATTGTGCAACCATCTTTCATAGACGAGTGTCAGAAGTTAAAGTGGTAAGTCAGTAATGTAAGAGCGCTTGTGTTCCTCAGCGCTGCCGAATGAGAGGGATGGACTCTGAGCCAGACCTCTTCCTGCAGACCAAGATGGGAACATAAAGCCACTCTGGCCAGTCTCTTCTTCCAGGAGTGGTCTCACTACAGAGCACAGTAAACAATGGCAAGACCTTTCTTGGAAATTATCCATCGACTTTTTTTTTTTTTACATGAAGAATGGTAATGTCTCAAAATCTTAGTATTTTCAACAAAATATCTACAAAAAAATCCATGTATAAGCATGCTTTGACAAAGCAATGCTTTTTTTGAAAATTTCAGAATTCAAACTAATTTCCTTTTAAAATGTATTTGACATTGCTTTTTGTTTTCTTTGTTTATATTATTGCACTCCATGCCAGCAGTAGTGCACTACAGTTAGCGATACAGTCATCTATAGCATGAGTTGAAATATTTTACTTTTAAATCATCAAAGACACATCTGCCATCCAGCATTGATTAAAACGTCATTTTTTCTGGAATGAAACATATCCTGTTTAGTTTACGATGGAACATTCTGACACCTTGACAATCAATAATAAATAGGTGCAATCAATAATAAACAGATGCCCTTAAAATGACTTTAAAAGTAAAACCAAGTATTTCAATTACACTGTTCGATACTATGTCAAATCAAGAGGAGCAATGAAAAGTATGGCAGACTGCCTTCTCTAACATCACACCCTGTCTTTTTGTACAAGTTCATAAGAAAGACCCAAAGAATTTCCATGAAACATCTGAGTTTTCTTGAAACACCATTTTCCAGGAAAAAGCATTCTGTTGGAAAATGCTTGACTAGCTCTGCTCTCTCATTTCTTTCCATTATATGCACTTAACAACTCCAAGTATCCCTACAACTTGCAAGTGCACTACAAACCAGACATCTGATTCTGTCTCTAATAACAAATAAAAGTTCCAATGAACTAGGGAAAAAAGTTCTCTGCAGCTGTATCTTCCATTAAAATACATGGGGGAAAAAAAAAAAAAGTCTAATTTTGCCCTCAGGAAATTATATACAATTTCTTTATAATCTGATATATTAAACTTCTGATTACTTACCATGTCCTCAGAATACCCAGCATAGCACAAATTTTGATGTGGTGTTATATAAAGAACTGTAAAAGGTGGGAGGTTTTCAGCTAGTTTGTAATTACTGATTTCACGGAGTCCTCTTGGGCTTGCTGTCGAGTGGGGCACTGCGTGGCACCCACCTGCGGGTGCCAGAGGGACCCGGCTCCAGAGGGCCAAGGGACACCACAGAGGGACCAACCTGGCTATTCTACTTGCTTTGGCAACTGCCTTTAAGAGTTAAAGCTACCAACAGATGGAAAGTAAGAATATTCTGTGGAAGAGAAAGGGAGAGAAACAAGGTTCAAGTGAGAACCTTGGGAGCTACAATCAGACACAGAGATGCCCGGAGCCAGACAGCAGGGAAGCACAGAGGCACAGGCACACAGCCAAATACCAGAGCTGGGCCATCAGGCAGCAACAACTGAACTCCACCTTCATCAGAAGAAGAGGTGATAGGGAAAGGTGGGAGAAAAAGGCAGCAGATGGGAGGAGGAGGAGGCGTGGAAGAGCAGAAATGCAATTAAGTTTTCCAAGTGGTTTAAATGGTTATGAATTAAGAACTTCTAAAATTCACAGATAACAACAAATAAGCATTTTCCACCTGTAGGTGCCAAGTGCTCCGAGAGAAGCCACGCAGCATTAACTCCATCTGCAGATAACAAAACTGAGATGCACAAAGGGAAAATAAAAGGCGTCCTGCAGACCAGCTTCAGAGATAGCAACAGTGTCTGAAGGGCAGCTACAGCTCCATTCCTAGCCCAGCTACAGGTCTTGTGTATACTTTTTCTAAGCTAGTAAATGCTTCTATAATTAGAAAAATACTGTGTGGATAGAAATGCAGGCATGGAGGAGAATCAGCCTATATGAAAAGGGAGTCTCTGAAGAAATGTGCGTCAGAGTTGTGCAGAGCTTGAGAATGCCAGCTTAAGAAACTAAGTTTTCAGAAATGGTTATTCTTAAATGGTCTTCCAGACAAACTCAGTGACCTTATCCATTTAAATTAACTGAAATTTATGAACATGAGGGGGGAAGACATTTTTCAAAGAACCCAAACTCACATTTTGCACAATTTACAGGGAACAGAAGGTTCTCAAAACTTGAAGATGGCCATTAGCATTTCACAGTATTTTAGCATGTACTGTGTAGCCAGGTCATTTTTAATTACCAAAAGAAGAACTCTTCAGACAGAAGGTATTCTAAAGATGTGTGCTAGAAATGCTACAAAATCTTGTCATTATAGGTGACAAAAATGTTAGCTGATGTAATGACATTTGGGAAAAAATGTGGACAACATTCAAATTTCAGCAGAAAAGTAGAGTGACCTTTCATAATGAAAATGTCTAACTGCATATTAAAAAAAAAAGAAAAAAGAAAAAAAAGATCAGACACGTTAAAGTGAGGAGAGAGGCAGCATGTCCAGCACTGACTCCTCTAACAGTAACAATGAGGCAAAGGACTGTTGTGGATTGCAGCGCTCTCCCTTTTTTCCTACTTTCCTCAGTTACTCATTTGCTTGCTCTGTTGAAGAATCCTATCAGTGAAAGCTTTAAGGTCAGATCTTGATGTACACTAGAGCCAGTGTTCTACTCTGGGGTGGAAGAAAAATTCTTTCATTTTCTGTTTTTATTTCTAGTTTTAATTTGACTTGATAGCTTGTGCACTTTGACTTCCAGCAAGTGTCTCCTATGTGAAGAAGTCACATCCAAAAGTTAAAAGACTGTAAAAATCAAACTTTCTATATACTGAACTTCACAGCCTGCCTAACCATGCAGGGACCATCTTGCCCTGGATGTAAAGAACAGATGCCTACAGAAAACCCTCTCTGGAAGAGCTCTTCTAGGAACGCTTTATTCTAAAATTAATCAACCAGAGGCATCAGCGACTACAGAGAGAAGAAAGAAAAAGGTATGCATTGAACTACCAAACCTGTTGTGTGGAATGGCTAAATGGAAAGATCTGTGCATTCCACTAAAACTAGAATGCTGCAAAGGTATGAAGAAAGAAAAGCTTTTTAGAAGTGCTTCATAGTTTCATATTATTTCTCAAAAAGGACTAAAAAACCAAAGAGTAACCTTTATGTGATAGAAGGTTTTCAAATCCCACAATGAAAACATTCCCTTCCTCCTAGTAAGATCTATTCCGCACAAACTAATTTCAGCAAAAAAAGTAAAAATGTCATTACTCTATGCACCAGCCTCTAAAATAATGACATCTCAACAGTGGCGTGCTGTAACTCAGTGCTTTACGTAGCACAACGAAGGCCAAGAATTTATGGATACACTGGTGCCTATAAATGTTATTAAGTATAATAAGCTTTCCTTCATCTCTTCACAGGTTGAAGGCAATACCTAAACTATACAAATTCCATTTTAAAAACTCATGTCAGATACTACGTTGCGTACTGGTGACATCTTTCACCTGCTGTGTATGTGCAGCAGTTTATTTGTGAGGTTCTTTTGTAACGCGTATGTAACGTTGGCACTTGCTTTCCTGAGAAAACCTGTCAATCCTTTATTCTCTGTCATGCCAGACATATCTGCCTGCATTTATACTGAAAACAAAGGTCTTGCAATTGCAGAAGTTTTGAAAAATTACTGCAGAAAGGAATTGATGACATTTTCAGAAGAAAATACTTCATTGTTCTTTGCACTAGAGAAGTTTCCAAACACAAGTATTGTTTAAATTAATCTCATAGTATCAGGAACAACAGAGTTATTACCACATATGCCCCAATGCATTTAGTTTCCTTTCTATGCAAAAATTCTGCAGGTCATTTCTGTTTGAATGGCCAGTTCTTCATGTGGAAAGAAAGCTCAGACAATGTCTTATTGAATAAAACAGGCTTGTTTCATGATTCATTACACTTCTTTTTGTCCCTATGTGTAAGCCTGCTCCTCTCAGTTCCATACCAAGGCCGAATGCACAATGGAGGTTGTGCAGAGCCATAAAAACAATGCTGCAAATTCTCATGCATACAGTAAAATGCTCAATAAAAATAAGAACATTTTGCAAAAGGTACTAATAGTCTCCATTTTAGAACTGATTTTTCATTCTGCATAAGCTCATTTTTCTTTGTACTTAAACAAAATGACAGATGTTCATAAAAATGATATTAAGGATTCCTTTCGGCACTTCTGTTCAGTGTTCTCATTTATTACTCTTCTGGTAATAGAGTATGCAATGTTATTCTTACGAAACCAGGATCATCAAAATTGCCAGGTGTCTGATGTGTGATCATTCCCTCTATATGCAAAGCAAAGTGTTTCCGAATGCATTAGTCTAGTGAATTCTATGCTTACGGCTCAATTCTTTGGAGTGTTGTGTACTTTGATTATATACACCTTAACTCTATGAGTTTAATGTCAATAATGTTCAGCCTCCTGTAAGATTGAGCCCTTGAAGAAAAAGAAATTCTAATTGTGATTCTTATAGTGAATACGTTTGTGTTCTTGAGCAAATCTATAAACTCAGGTTCCAAACTATAAAATCCATTCACATTTTCAAGCTCTCAGAAACAGCCTTTTTTAACAGAAATGCTGGGCTGCAGATAAAGTTTGCAGTAAAGTCACTGGGAATAATAGCTGTCTAAATATAAAGCTAGGCACTTAGATTAAGATGCCTGGAACTGTGCTGCTTGTGCAATCTTTTGCCTATGAATGATTTACAGTTCCTCTTCCCCCCACATCTACCCCTCCTCCCTCCAAAAAAAGGAAAGAAAGAAAGGGAAAAAAAAGAAAAAAAAAAGCTCTGATCCATTCATTTCACAAAGTGGAGCTCTACATGGATAGATCAGGTTATGGTGTGAAAGATAGCAGGAAGCAGGATAGAAAAGTTGAGAAACATGTGGTAAAGGAGGCAGCTGATAGCTAAAACCCACTATATATACACACACTGCATATGCACTGTACATATCCATGTAACACCTCCTTTATGAAGCTAGCAAGTAAATTTTCACGGTTGGTAGAAGAATAGGACAATCTGACAGGAGCTTTGCAGACATTCAGTGGCAGCAAAAGAAAGGGGACTCTCAGGGGACTCCTTCTAGCCTCTGAAACACCATTTGCTGTACTAGGGAAACCCTCCGTGCTTCCCCGCATTTTCTGCCTTCTGCTGCATTTAATGTAGCAACTTCCTTTCCTGTTTCTCTTCTTGTCCCAGCATCAATCTTCTCACCTACACAGTCCGCCTTCTTATTCACCTTCTTATTTCCCTTCCCCACACACCCTCGTTTTGGTCACCTTGTGCAAGCAACCCCAATGCTCCAGCATGCTCAGCCCCTGACCTCCAGTGTCTTGCCACCTCCATTTCAATTCCCCCTTCTCATCGTAACTTTAGAGCATCTCTGTTCCCACCTCTCTGTGCTCTGGAAGTCTCATATTCCCCATTTCTACTGGCATGAACTCAAAGAAAACCACTAGCAGTAAAATACTTCATAAGCTAGTGTATCCTTTAACTGTTTATGTGTAAAAGAGAATGCTATTTTAGTTGATCCGAGTGTATCTTTCTAAATATTTCAGGTGTTCAGTTTTGGGCCCCTCACTACAGGAAAGACATTGAATTGCTGGAGTGTGTCCAGAGAAGGGCAACGAAGCTGGGGAAGGGTCTGGAGCACAGGGCTGATGGGGAGCGGCTGAGGGAACTGGGATTGTTTAGTCTGGAGAAGAGGAGGCTGAGGGGAGACCTTATCGCTCTCTACAGCTCCCTGAAAGGACGGTGTAGCGAGGTGGGTGTTGGGCTCTTCTCCCGAGTAGTTAGCGATAGGACAAGAGGAAATGGGCTCAAGCTGCGCCAGGGGAAGTTTAGATTGGATATTAGGAGAAATTTCTTCACCAAAAGGGTTGTCAAGCACTGGAACAGGCTGCCCAGGGAAGTGGTGGAGTCACCATCCCTGGAGGTATTTAAAAGACTTGTAGATGTGGCACTTCAGGACATGGTTCAGTGGTGGACTTGGTAGTATTAGGTTAACAGTTGGACTTGATGATCTTAAAGGTCTTTTCCAACCTAAACGATTCTATGATTATAAGTGCTTTTGTATATTTACAGTATTCTTAGCTCAGCTACATTCTCCTTTTTTCATAGAAAAAAGTGCTCCTAATGACTTCAGTGTCACTATGAGGATCGCATTTATTGGCATATTTCTGGCTTTGGATAAACTGTAATTTTATTGCCTTAGCCATAGGGCAGTTAAATGGTAACGGATTTACTAATCACTACTTTAAGAGGGATAAATCTGTTTACCTCCCAAATAATAGAGAGATCCTGCCTCCAGCTTTTTCTGCTTCTTGTCTAAAAGTTTTTACTCCTTCACTAAGAACTGAACAAGAATTTGTTAAAACAAAGGAGTTTGTGAGATGTATCACAGCAGTGAGGAGTAGTGAGGAGGCTGGGGGTGGAGAGAGAAATCTCCTAAGGTGGATCACAAAGAAACTCCATTAATGGCAAAACTAGTTAGAAAATCCTAACCTTCCTACATTTGTTCCTGTCGTCTCCATGAAGGTTATCATCCCTTCATTTATGCCACTATAGAAATCAACTAATTATGTGACCACAGTCTGAGTCAGAAAGCATGAAATGAAGTAAGGGATAGAAAAAAGCAGTGTAGTAAAAAATTTATACTTAATTTTTAGAAGATGATTACTATTGTAATATGAGTCAAAATTAAGAAAACTACTTAGGAGTAGCATGGCTTGTCCCTCCTCCCTCCCCAGTGCAACATAATACAAAACTAGAACAGAACAGAAAAAATACAAAACTAGAAAATACAAAACTAGATTTCTAATAAGTATCTACTGGACGTGTGTGAATGGTAAAATAACAGGGACTCGTACAAGGATCATGAAACAGACATTGCTGAAGAAAAGCTACCCTTTCCATAGTGTAGTATTTCAAACCCATGTGCCAAAATATGTGGGTGAAACTGTGTTTTTCAAAGACAGAATTTTTAAGACTTAATGTAAGCAAAACAGCTTTTCTCCTCTGGATTCATATTTTGATAAGAAAATCACTCCAATTTTCCATTTAATTTGGCCTGAGACAAAGATCTGCTGTGGTTTTCATCACAAATACAGCACACAAATTATAAAAGCAACTCCAAAAAGCATTTTACCATCAGAAGTATCAGAAAACTCTAATTATAGCCTACATAATTTCTCTATATTGTACATACAAACACATATCTTACAGTAATCTGCTAAGTACTCTCCAAAATCGGTACCTTAAATAATATTGAAACTAAACCCAAAAAATCTAGATAAATGCTGCAAATCTTCAGACTGTAGTCACTTAAGAATAGAAATTAAATACCATTACTATAATACTTTGAAAATCTCAGGTGAAAAGAAAACAGAAGTGAAAAGAGTGTTATGTATCAGGATGTCCTGTATTAATCCTAAAAAATTTACTTGTGAATTATATGAACAAGATTCTGCAATTATCCTCTAACACATTCAAGGTTATGGTTGGACATGCTCTGTGTTATTTTTTCAGTACAAACCTTGCAAAGTCGGAGGCCCTGTAAATGAGCAGAACATTTGGATGGTTACAGAAGACCTGAGCAGTATCTGCAAAGCAAAATCAGTCATCCACAGGTGCATGAGTCATCTTTGCACTGATCAAAAAACCTCCAAGACCTACAGACAGGAAATATATTTTTTTTTTCTCTCGCCATTGTTGGTATATCTCAGCTGCAAAATGGAGATCCAGATTTGCGTATAGCTAAGTAAAGGATTTAACCTCAGGCCAAATCTCTATTTTATACATAATTCACCTTTTGCCACCACTGAAGTCACGGAAGATATGTTTCTTCATTCAAAAGGGATAAAATTAAGCAATTAAAAATGACCCCAACATTTCTTGCACTTTAGTTTCCACATCATCCATCATCTGTCTTGTTCATTTAATGACAAAGTATGTTCTTCCTTTATTGTTTACATATTCTTCTTGTTACTGCTTTTAACCTAGCAAAGTAATATAGCTTTTTTTCACTCCATGTCAGATAACACTGTGTAATCAAACCCTGGTTGTGGCAAGAAATGAGAGTTTTCTTATAAGGTTGTAAGCGTATCAAGGGTAGCCGTTGCAGTGTCACCCTTGCCTCTGTTTTCTGAGCATTAATTATCATCAGTATGAGGGAAGAGAAGTACAGTAGAGTTCCCTTGCTTTGGGAGGTCTATCCCCCTGTAATGACTTAAAACCAAAGTCACTTCAAGCTTGAAGGGCAAATCTAGCACATAACAGTAATAGGGAAATATTATGAATTGTTCCCCACTTTACAACCTGTCTCCCTGATGAGGTTATTACAGTGTAAAACTGAAAAATCAGAGGTTAAAATGAAACCCTGCTCCCTTTGGACCAAAAAAAGCTTAAGACCAAAATATTTGATTTTTGTCATTCCATATGAAAGAGCTTCCTTTCTTTCCACAATTTTACACCCGTCTAGTTCTTTTACTAGTCACAAGGTAGATTTCAGTGTCAATCTGCCAGTTTTACGGGCTGATTGATGCCAAACTCTGTGCCAAATGCTACCCAGGGAGTTACAGTTTACTCCTCCGTAGCGAAGGGTGAATTTAAGGGCTATGGTACTGTGTCAGCAGTGGTGCAGAAGTCCTCCAAGCTTTCCAAAGCACACACAGTGAGAATAATGCAAGATGATGTCCAGGGTGAGGAACACAAAAAGGTGTGGAAATACCTCTCAGGTATACCCTGGATAGGATGGAGGTTAGACTGGAGGGCTCTAAATCTTCTTGTGGCCGGATTCATGCCTCTCCACATCAAAACCAATTATTTTGTGATGACTAGATACACTTAGGATATGGTCACCTTGCTGTGTTTTGCTGATTTCTTAGACTTAACTTCTGTTTCTACATTTTGCTTCAATACATAAGTTTCACTCCCAGCAAGTATCATGCTTCAGATGCTTTTGGGAGTGGCTTGGTTCTTCCTCCCTGTTTCTGAGGGAGGAAGAAAGCTGTAGCAATTAATTACCTTGCAAACGCACGATCATCTCTGGTCATCTATCATCGATGTAGTGTCTCTACTGCATTATGGTTAATGTAAGTCAGCAGACACATGGGTCTGTCATCCATCTCTGTAACACATCACGCAAGATGCCTGTGGGAGAAGATGTACGTAAAGCAGACTTTTTGTCTGAGGGCATTCAAATCAGTCATAAAGTCCAGCATTTTTACTCATGAGCTATGCTGATTCCTATGCATTATGGCCCTCACAATGAACAAAACCGGGAGAGCGAGAGTGGAGTTCAGCAGCGGTTACATGCTGCAGAAAGTTCATAGCCCACAGCATCTACACATAAATAACAGGCCATAATGGTTGAAGGCAAACTGTGTCCGTTCGGGAATTTCAGAGTAAATTGCATCCTGGGACAGGGCTCTGACAAGCACTCGTTGCGCTCGGGACTTGAGGACAAAATCTCAGGACCTTGGGCATAGGAGAAGGTCACCCAGCCTGCAGCTTGAACTCTGTAGCATTTTTATTCTCCTGCACATTACGAGCAGCCCTTGCTATAGCAGAGGTACATGCTGGTATGTTGACCTTCATTCTTTTATTTTCCAAGCTATGTAGCACATTAGTAGAGGAAAGCTAATGCAATTGGCATCAAAGAACTCACATGCTGTCTGATGGGCTGGCGAGCTGCCAAGCCTCTAATCCACCATGTGACTGACAGGACTTCAGTCCCCAGGAGAAAGTGATTTTTAACAGAGTTTTCTATTTCTCTCAAGTTATCAGCAGTTTCATTCAGATCATACAGATCAAATGCCTTCAAGGTAAGTGATTATTTAAGGAATTATTTTCAATGAGAGCCTTTGGTCCTAGTGTTCGTTCTGATAGTAGTTGGAAGGAAAAAATACACTTTGGTTCTCTGATGTTAAGCTTTTTTGTACCAGCTAGTATCAGATGAGACTTATGCTACACAGCAAAAAAAAAAAAAGAAAAGAAAAGAAGAAGAAAAAAAGCAAAGTTCACAGCTAAATATGGTATTCATGCCAGGGGTCACCTAAGCAGATGAAGCCAATATTACAAAAGATCTTATATCCTTATATTGCAGTTTAAAATACCAGCATGTCTTACAGCTGCATCCATGGTGTTTGCCTACCAAGTGCTCAGACAGGACTGAAGGAGAAGGATGCCTGGATTCAGCAAAGCACTGCAGCATGTACTAACTTTCCTCATAAAAAGTGTCCCGAAGTAATAAAATTAAAGCACCTCAATGGCTTGTAATAGGACTTTAACTTGGCTAAAGCTTTGAGGTAAATCTGCCTAGATCTTTTCCTTACAGTGAGTTCACAGAAAAGACAGACAGTCTCAAAATTAAAAAGGCAAAATATCATTAGAATAAGAACCAGAATAATTAACTCTTTAGGACAGAGAAAATTCAAAGACAAGACAGAAAACACATGAAAAGTGGTTTTAGGAAAGAATTCCCCCTTCCTCCTCTGCTCTTCCAGGCTGTTCCTTTCCCCCAAGCTTCGTGTAGCTTTCTGGATTGTGGCAAGTACTGCTTGACCTCTGAGCTTCTGACAAAATTTCCTTTCTGTCATCCAGAGGCCTGGGGGATGTCTCTTCCCAGCCCTGCTCAGCATCTCTCTCTTTTTCCAGTGCTGTAGGCTCTCTGCTCACTCAGATCTTCACCCGCAGCCCTCCTGGGCACCCTCGGGACATCCCCTGCCTTCCCCCTGCCTCACCCTGTCTGCAGAGGAGCGCATTGCACAAACAAGCTAGACGAGCTGCCATGAGGCCTAAATCCAGGAATTCTCATATGCATTGGTGGCCAAAATTTCTCAGTGAGGCATACAAGGTGCATCCATAAATCTTGATCCAGGACCTGTGGGGAGTGATGCTCTTGTTTAAATCTATGCCCCTCAGACGTCCCATCGATTTCAAGAGGATGACTTAGGAACGTGAAGTAAAGCACATACATTTTGCGGGCTGTAGGTTTAGCTTTCATAGGAAGTGATAAAGGAGATTTACAGCATTGCTTTTTCACCTGGGTTTTTTCCCCATTTGTCCAGCTGGGTAGAAAAATGACCAGAGCCAGCCAGTAACTGTGGTGAGTGTTTGAACAGGCTTTCACTGCACAGGAATATGAACAAGGTAAAAACTGTTTAAAGTTCACATATTTACAAAGACTTTATGCTCCTTTTCTTTCTCTTTAATGTCCCAACCGAGGGGGTTGGTTCCCAACCAAGACAATGATCCTCTTAGACCAAGCATTGAAGAAATGCCTCATGAGTGACAAACCCTGCCAAAATACCTTGCAACTTAAATATGAGATGCAAATAAATGCAGATATGTACCCTCTGCTCCTAGTTACCCAAAACCAATCCATTTAAATTCCTGTATTTCCATGGAGTTGGTTTTACTCATTTTTACTACGCAGTCAAGAATAAATAATTAGGCAATAATCTGGTTAAAATTCTCTAAGCAATGTTCATTTATCTACACTGCAGTTATCTTGTCTTCTAATTTACTAGTTAAGCTCTTTAATATATACTTTACAAAGTCTGAAATCCAGTGCAAGAGGAGCAATTCTGATATGAGAGATTCAGCTGAGGCATTTGTTAGGACTGGGGTTTTTTTGAGTAATTAAATAGCGTAATCTGCCATCAAATTATTTTTGGAGTTTAACACGATTTCTAATTCTGCTATGCACTTTGAAGCATACAGAAGATGTCATACAAATCAATATATTATCACTTTTATTTTATTAATGCTTTAAATATTAGGAGTAGGGGGGGGCAGAAAAAAGGTGGACTGATATCTACTTTTTCATGCCAGAAAATAGCACGGCTTCAAAAATTGATTGGAAATAAATAAAAGCTAGCCTCAGGTGCACATTTTATATTCCCAGAGATGGTTTTGAAACATAATAAATTATTGGAAACAGAGGCTTCGCATCCAGCAAATTAAGTCAAAGAGCCCTCCAAGGCCAATACCACTTATGCTCTGCACATTACTGCCAAAGATAAAGCTTTCATTAAGGCTACATACGAAAGATAACACAAGCATGTGCAATATCAAAAAAAGCTGGTTCTTTGGGAAAGAAGTGAAATTATCTATTTCCATTTCTTTAGCATACGTGGCAAGCTGCTTTTAGATATTGTTTCCACAACCAATACAAATCAATATTCTCCATTTAAAATGTATAGGCTGCATAAATACACTCAAAAGACTAGGGAGAATGTACTGTCTGAACTCAAATCCAAGGTCAGATAATCTCAGCTGAACGCAGCTGGAAAAATTCCAGTACCTATGAATGAAATGCTAATAAATTGCATTGCAGAATGCACTGTGTAAAGAGAACGTTAACTTCTTTCTTCCTTAAACACAAATTGGATCCATTTTACACAAAATATATTCACTGAAGATTTAGGTCCATTATGCTGCATCATGCCTAATATTCCATAAAGTATATTCTGAAAAGAACAATTTGTTTTCCAATATGCCTAATGGAATGTGATTTATGATCCTAAACACAAAATGGTCAGCGTGCTCAAGATGCCTCTCTCTGCAAACAGTGAGAACTTGTTTTAAAAAGATTTTTTGTCTGAACTGAAGCAAAAATTAGATAAGTCCTGCTTGAGAAGTGCGTAAAACCATGTATCCAGATGGCAGTGAACTTGACATTAAATGAATTTAAAATTTAAGGGGAAAATAACACATTTTATATGTCTAATAATTTATAAAGAAAAGGACATGGGTTTAAATTTTCCTTTTTGTGACAAACTGTAATTGTTCCTTTGACATAGTCTAGTTTAAATTTATAGTTGCAATGAAAGTCGCATCAGAAAAATAGGCCTGAAGAACTCAGTTAAGTATTTATAGACCTACTAGAATTATCTATATTCTGCTTTACAATTTTGGAATATATACACATTAAATTGTAACTTTATAACATTTTCAGTCTAGTGAGTAAGGTTTTAAGTTGTCACTCATAGCCTGATCTTTTTTATTACTTCATTTCTTTCAAGTACTGGAAATGGAAATACTTGGTATTATTTACAACCAAAACTGACTTGCACTCATCAGTAGTTCTGAGACCTAAATCTAAACCCAGGACTTTTAAAATGTCAATTGAATCTAATGATCTAGGATTTGGGGCAAAAAAATACAAGCACATAAAGAAACATGTTCCCAGGTATCAGGGAGAACCGATACAGAAACTAAAAACTATGGACATTGTCTGAAATGCAGTGAAGCAAGTGGAAAGAATTTTGCTTGCTTAGATGGCTTTTAGTTTAGACCGTGTTGTACCTTCACATGGTGCTGGTTAGCCTTAGTAATGCCTTACCTAGGACTTAAGGGAGAGCCGCTAGAAAATCTAAAGTAAAAACCTATTCTAAAGTGATGAGCACTTGAAATGAAAATCCTTTTATTTCATATCTGTTCAGATTTGTAAAATTATAGATAGATCATTTACAGCTGCATTGTTTACAACACAATTTAAACAAAAATTTCACAGAATTTAGAAACCATGTGCTGCCTTTTTAAAATTCGTTCACATTTATCACTGTTGGAATATTAGATTCCAAAATTCTCTTCTAAGAAGTTAGTTCCAAGTGAAGACAAAAGCAAAATTATCTTACTGAAGACTGTCAGAGGAATTCTGGTTGATAAAAGCCAAAATTATTTTATAACTATTTGAAAAGCAAAAGTTAGAAGTTCTGCAGTATTATCTTAATTCTTCTTATATTGAAGGTGTAACCTAAATAAAGACAGAGTATTAGCTACTTCAAGTTACCAGTGTAATGAAGAGTCCACTTGCCTGCATTCCTGTTAAGCAGTAATACAGTTACTCTGCCACAGCAGTACTGAATTCTGAACAGCATACACTGAAAACTAGAATGTTAAGAAATATCACTGAAACACCAGCATGTCAAAAGAATGATTTATAAAGCCACATTTGCACTAGCCTACAATGATGTATGTATTCCCGTGGATCAGATTTCAGCCAGACTGTCAAAAATCAGTATTCCATTTGAAATAGGTGTATTTTGCCAACATCAACAAGAATGTATCAAGGAGTCTTCTCTCTCCCCCGAAGTTCTTAAGTGCCAAACTAAGATAAGCAAAGAAACCAAAGCGGCAGTCCTCTTGGTATAAATAAGAGATAGCTGCTGCCAGGCTGTGGGTGCTGCTGTCAGTGAGGGTCTCTGGCTTCTGTATTAATTCTATCTATTATTTAAAAAATAACCTGAGTCTTGCCACCTCTAGGGAAAGCTAATCGGTTTAGGTCTTAGAATGTGTGTTTATTCATATCACATAAATACATGGTAATAACTTTGAGGTGATAATTTCAGGCAACTATTGTACTTGGGTAAGGCCATTTATTTATTTTGTATTTCTGCACATTTAGACTGAAGAATATGTAATTGTGTGTTAGTCCTACGCTTTCTATGGGGAGTCATACTTGCTATTGTACTGTTCAACATTTTGATTAAACATTGTTAATTTTTTTGCACCTTTAGAGACCACAGGCTCTCTTACCAAGCTGAGCTGATGCCACTGCAGGCTCAAAAATCTAATTCTTTAGAGAAGGCATCAGACTCAGACTGATCATGAACCTTGCTTTTGTAACAAAAAATCTAAACCTACACTATGCCAAATTCTAGTTCTATGTTTCAAACGACATGGCAACAATGTATTGACCAGTTCCTGTCAAGAGAGAACATGAGTAAGCAGTTTCCAAACTATATCACAAAATTCTGCAGTAAGACCTGAGCTTAAATCTGTGCTGCTGTAAGACCTGACTTAAAGAAATGCTGAC
This sequence comes from Pelecanus crispus, assembly GCF_030463565.1. Lineage (NCBI taxonomy): Eukaryota > Metazoa > Chordata > Aves > Pelecaniformes > Pelecanidae > Pelecanus > Pelecanus crispus. The sequence goes on along the minus strand of NC_134651.1, from coordinate 7,684,136 downwards.
CAGTGCCAAAGAGTGTCTCAGAGCATTCGATTCCCAGTGGCTCCAGCCCCCTCAGCCAGACGTTCACGACACACCAGAAAATGTCACACACTTTCAGACTCAGGCACTTGCTCTGTGTCCTCCTACAAGTTGATTAGTTCATCATCATGGCAACTTGTGAACTTTTAATGCTCTACAAACATTCTCCAAAGATTAAATCAAGGTCATTGTACTCATATCTGTTTTTATTCTAAACCACAGCAGATATGAAGGCAGGTTGTATTAGGCACTCTGTTTAAACCACTCTGTCACTTGTCATTTATTTAATCTACTAACCCGACCAAACTAATAGAATAGTGCAAGAAACATCCTCAATACATATTTGAAATATCAAATATTTTTCTTCATATATGATATGCACTCATGTAATAAATTTTAAAGCATAATCACCACAATCTGTAATAAAATCCTTATAAAAAGAAGTAGGTTTAAACTACAAGGTATTTTCTTGTGAAGAAAATGAGAAGGTCTTTCAAATACCCCATCTTTGAACCTGTATTGAGTCCAGACTGAAGGGAACTATAGTCTTAAACTTAATTTCTTGATATTAAGCCTGGTATAACCAATGCAGTAATGGAAGTAAATGAAAAAAAATAAATACGATCAAAGCAGAAGGGATTCTGAGATGAAATGAAGACCAACCAGTGGATCTTTAAGTGGAGGCAGAGGCAAATAAGGTATAGTAAACAGCAGAAATGAATTTAATAACTTCCTGTCAAGCTGAATCCATAATGAAGGGAAGTCAACCAAATGAACATTCAGCTATGAAGAATGCATACATACGTGTGAAAGAAACAGCTGGCTCATATGTATAGCTCTACCACTTACAAGACTCTTCATATACCTCTTTAGATACACAGAATTATTTAAATTCATATTCTAATATATATTATACTATAGACATAATAATGGAAACATAGGCTAGGGTAGAATAAATTGCCTCTCATTTTAACAGGACAGCAAATACAATAGCCAAAACAAAGGCACTAGTGACCTTACATACAGAAAGTTCTACACATCTAATAGAAACGTCAACTCAGAAATACAACAAAGTGCAATAAACAGTGCGGTCTTGCCTCTGAGTCTACATAGGAATTTAGTGTAGATTATCACTTAGAAGAGTCCTGTCAAAGCAATCACTCAATATAAAACCATTCTCCTTGATCAAAGAAGTTTTGTAAAGTGTTTGCAAATTCTCTCACAAATTACTGCAAAAACATGAAGTGAATTCATGGTGATGAATATGTGTATGTAGAACCCTTTCTTGGTTTTGTCATTTGGAGCATTCAGCAACTAATAGTACAATTAACTTAATCAAAATGGCAGGCCAAAAGTATTAAGAACCCAAATTATATATTTCCAATTTCAAATTGCAATTAACTTTGTATAATACCTACTGCCTTCTGCCTCTAAGAAACAGAGCATGCAACAGATTGGCTTCAATTTGCTACAGTGAATAGTAATCACTTCAGGTATGGAGCAAAGGGGGCTGCAAGGTAAAGGAATTTCTTCCCCCATAAACCTGCCGGCTGAAAACTGATGCAAAGCAAGGCAAAGCGGCCTCTGAACACTCGCGTGATCATCCAGCAGTGGTCAGTTTAAACGCTGGAGGAAGAAAGGCACACCTTTGCTGCCACTGCTCACTGCAAAAGTAAAATGTTCTCCCACAAGAAATCTTGAGCCCAAACCCCTTCACTTGCTCCACCTCACTGATGAGGAAAGAGATAGCAGAAATAATAATACTATGCATTTGTATGTGTGTGAGCCATCTGAAGCCCGGGAGAATTTCAGGTTTAATCCAAATCAGCAATTTCGTGCAGCACTGAACTCCAGTGAATGTGGGCTCATTCTTAACACTCCCAATGTCAGAAGCATTACATTTACTATCAGGTATGATGAGATATGTGCATGTTGATTGAATTAGGCAGATTAGTTACCTCCTGATGGCAAGAAGGAAAAAGAGAAGAATGAGAGCTACCTTGTGCCACTGAACTGGCTGTCACACACCCAGATACGCCATGCTATCAGCAAGCCAGGAGTGTCATGTTGGATATCAGTAGTTAATAGTGAAAGAGCACAGGTCTGATGCAGAGTAATTCTAGGCAGGACACGTACTCATAGGAGGAGAAACTTCCATTTGGTAAAGCTCAGAATTAGCCAATGCATCTACAATTTTTGTGAAAACAACTCCAAACCAACTTGAACAATAACGCGCACAACCACAAGCTGCAGAAAGATTTACAATCATACCAGGCTCAGCCTTATTTTATAGCTGCCATATGAGATTTTATTTCTGGAAAGAAGCGGCATTGATAAACAGGTTTAATTGTCTGTCAGCATGCCTTATGCTGCAGTTACTTCATTTACTTCAAGCCTGAATCTCATTACTACTTCAATTCTCCAGGTTCCCCTCCATCTCGAGGTGGGTGCTTAATTAGAGCCACCCTGGTAATGCAAGCAAATACAGCAGACTTTCGCTTTTTTTCTCCCCCTGTCATCCTGACAAATCTAATAAACTATTGATTTTCCATCCTCAAAGAGATCAGACTCCACTTTTACCATTCAATCATGATATTAGCTGTCCATTAACTCCAATTCCCTGGCCTGACAGCTTGTGGACACCTCCAAGGCTGTTCAATCAGCCAGTCAACACCCAGACAACAATGCAATTACAAGCCTCTTCTAGACCGGAGCCCAGGTCTTAACCTTCCACTTTCTCTCGCTTCCTGAGAAGTTTCCTGTCCTTTTTTTGTATTTCTTATTTGTCAACTTAATAATACTATTGCTTATTTAATTGCTGCACCTGAAAGGAAATACATTTCTGATTGACAGGATGATTGTGTTATTCCCTGTCAAAATCATCACTTTTAAGTGAAGTTATTCCTCCATCTCTGCTGCACCTGTAATGGCTCGAAACTAAAGCAAGGACTATAAACATTTGGCATTTGTCAGAGGAAATAAATTTGTCAAATCTCAGAGTTCTTCATTAACTTCAGCTGTGCAATTTATCCTGCCATTTCAAAAGTCACAGTCGGGAATGATTAGTCCACTAAAGAGATCACTCAGTATTTGGTGAAAAGAAAAGAAGGGTGATCATTTTATGGTTTCCCCTTGCTTATTAGCCAGTCTGTTTTATGAAACTACAAGGAATGGTCAAGAATTCTCTGACAACTGTTCTTCCATCCAGTATTTTGGCATTAAAATGTACATTTAGCTAAATTAACTCTACATTATTGATATACCTGTTCTTTACATACATTAAAGCCCCAAGCTTTTTCTTTTCCTTTTTTTTTTTTCTTTTTTTAGCTGCTGACAATCACCAGTGCTTATCAGCCCACAGAATTTCTGCCAATTGCAAAATGAATGCTCTAAGTATTTCACTCTGAGTTTTAATAGCTTGTAACAACTGTGGCATGAATGACCTCAGTTCGTTAAGCACAGCCATGCAATTTGGCATGAACACAAAGAAAACACTTGTAGCTTATGGGAACATCCTTACATAGATAAAGTGTGTATGGAAAAGTAACTGTTCATGATAATCTGTTCTATGGGAATGCAGCTTAAATGCTATTTTTTGTTTGTTTGTTTTAGACCAGTAGATTGACAAAACCAATCATCTTTCCTTGATTTTATCACTAATCATAATGGAAGATTCACATGATATTCTTTAAAGCTTTTTGTTTGTGAGATTTTATGAAAAATTGGGCATGTTGGTGTTCACTTAAGTTCTGCCCACCACACTACATTTCACCCAAATATTTTACAGCTGAAATTCTAACAGGTAGCTAATTCTGTATAATTCCACCTGTATAATGCCGCCTTTAATTACTTGATGATTACATTGCATGGCATTCTCACTGCCTGTACTAGGGGATGCAGTCAAGCAACAGCAATCAGTTAGGGTAATGTACATAATATGTGTGGAAATATTTTGGTTCTTTGGTGAGGGGATGTGCAGGTGTTTCAATGTCAATTATCATTTAGGTTTAATGAACAAATGACTGGTTTTACATACCTCATTTTGAATATAGACTATTTTTTTTTAAATGAATGCTCCATTTCAAACAATAGATACAATTTCATTTATTACTGGTAATATTGTTAATAAGAAATCTGAAAAGTTTTTACAGCACATATTCAATTAACTAGTTCTGTAAACAGATTTTCTGTTCCATCCCAGAGATCAGGGATGTAACTAATGCTACTGGTTATATTACACTTTATGCATCTTACGATCAAATACTTACTAGGTCTTCCAATCTGGCTGAATTAATACACCTCAAAGGACAGAGTTCATGTCCTCTATTAATTTCTTCCCAGGATTCTTCAAAAAAGAACTCTTAACCTAGCAAAGCACATTTCTGTACAGTGATGCAGAAAAATATGAACTGGGAAGAATGATACTGTCACAATAAACCCATTTGTATTCTAATAAGTTGCTTTTATCAAAGCATAGAATACTAATTTACACAATACCTGAACCCTATGTTAAATAGTTGACCAACTGCAAAATTACTGTCACCCCTAAATAGCACAGCAGGTCCACCGAGATATTAATGGTAGTTTAGCAGCTCCCTTAAACACCCCTCAGAGTAGACTGAATTTAAGATAATCATGTGGTGGCACTACATACAGTTGGCAAAATTCAAAGACTATATGCAAAATGATGGAAATTAAACCTATTTACCCTCAAATTTTGATATATCTTTCACATCTTACAGCCTAGCTGAGGTTACGCTGAGGTTACTTAAATTTTATAACATCTTCATCTAGACGCATTCCCACAGATCTCAAAGGATCAGTTATAAGTAGGTCTGCAGGAGACATATTCTTAAGTTAAAAGCCAGTGTTTGCAGATATTACTGATTTGATGTCCAATCCAGCACTCTATCCTCATTCACGGACATTACAGAAGGGTAGAATTTGTGTTAAATGAGATTTTCCTCTCCGTAATGCAACCAGACAGGAAATGGGCATGATGTGTCACCTTTGATGACACTGCCTGTGTACTCCTAATAAGAGTTTAGCCTCTAAGACATTGCTATAATGTCCTTGGTGAATGATACAAAGTTTGACTGTGTAATATATTGAAAATATAAAATATATATAGTGTAATCTCTCCAGAATACTAACAATGCAAAGTCCATATTTTATTATTTTCTATATAGATTCCTCTTCATTCAAGAGACAGTTATAGTTTGAGAGGACTTAAACTTCCTAGGGAGTAACTGATGTTGAACATTTTCCCACCAAGCATCTTTAACAACTCCTTCCACAGCTGTAGGCTGAGCCTCTGACCCAAATGTCTCATGCAATTTTTGGGGTGTGTCTCTGCAGAAGTCTAAGGTTAGCCAACCCAGCCAGGCTCCATAATGGCTGATTATTCCCTTTAGTGCAGCAAATTTGCCCAATTTACTGATTTTGATTCTTTGTTGCATGAAGGACATAGTCAGCCAGTTTAGATAGCCTCCAAGAAGTGATACCCTGCTAAGGGTACGGCTGAGTAAATAAAGTGGTCTCAGAAAGAAATAAAATTAAAATATTAGTGATCAGACATGGAAGCAGGACAGAAGGAATTTTGCATACAGTAATTAACTTCAACCAGAAAGCAGACTGAAGATGAATCTGTTTGGTCTGTTGTACCACTCCAAAATAAGCTTTTATTTTAGCAACCAGTAGGCTCTCTGCCAGCACCGGACCCTCTCTCACAAGCATGTCTGTGATAATCTTCCTTCTCTCCCTCTCCTCTTTAGCAGTTTCCTCCTTACTGTTTTCCATTTTGATCTTTAGACACGTCTTCCCATTCCTTCTTTGGCATCATCTGAATCATTCTTGCACGACTAACCTGGGAACCTGAAGTGGTCACTGTAGCTTGGTACAATCAAAGTAATCATAGCTGTTTGTTAAACACTGTGGGGGTTGATTGTAGTTGAGGCACTTCTAATTGAATGCCTCAAACAGGAACCAATTTAGGACTTTAAATTTTCCTTGTTTGCAAGGAAACTTTGCAAGTTCAAAGTTTCAAGCAAGAAAGACTGAGGATGGCATGGCAGCAAAGGAGCTTGGAGCAAGGTGGAGAAAGCCTTGGCTTGCTTTCTGACTAAAGACTAAGATATTTAAATATACAAACAGAAAAAAAAAGATGCCATTAGTTCTGGTATAATCAATGCCTTTTTTCTCATTAAATTCTGACTGGATTGCTGAATATAAAGAGCCCAGAGACTTCTTCTAGGAGGACCTATCTCGGGACCAGAGAAAGGCTGTGTTGGCCACCCAGACAAAATCTGATATCTGACTCATCCTTTCTTAGTAAGCTTGTAACCTTCAGATCCACTAACATTATCTTTGCTCAGTCTTCAGTGAAGACAAAGGATGGTGCCACCAATACACTGAGACAAATTAAATAGGACCATATAAACACAATTTCATTCAAACTGCTATGATGGCCTACATATGTGGGAATAGATTTTGTAATGGAGATGTAATTTCAAGCAGTAATGATATTAGCTTGTCAACCAATCTACTCAATATGCAACTCATTCAAATAATTTTAAAAGTCACTGTTCTTTGATTTATGTAAAAATAGCCTTTATGTCCATTTATACAGGTTTTAGTATACATTTATAATCACCCTTCAGCCTGATTCAGTAATCTTTACACAGATTCGGTAGTGCTCACTTAAGTAGGCACAAAGTCAACAGGACTCAGGGGTGCTTAAAGACCACCAAAATGAGCTAAGGTTAAAAAAACCCCAAACCTGAGCCCAGAGAGAAGTCTTCACTGAAAGAAGCAAATGTGTAATTAAAGTTACACTCTCACTCAGAGACTGAAAAATTAAAAGGAGGGACTGTTCTAAATAATACATTCTATTTCTAAAAACTTTGCACACAGTCCTTTTTCATCTGCTGACCTTACTACAGGGAAGATTGCTGTATCTTTTAATAAAAATTACATATCTCATTTGCAGCCTTCCAATTTGTTTCATCCGGAAGCTTTTTCATCTGTTCCCTGTAGGAGGAACTCCTTCAGACCTTTAATTAGGTGGTGTTGCCTTGACCACTGTAGCTTAGATTTAGTTTAGTATTCTAACTCTAAAATGGCCACTTGTGTATTTGTGCTCCAATATTGACCCTACAAATTTGTCTCAGAATTTGTTACAGTGTTTTAAAGTGTTGGGTTTTTTTTCACCTTGTTCCAGTTCACTGGGTTTTTTCCTAAGAAGGCCAATATCATTCTTTGATGAACTTGATTCTGTTGTCTCAGAATTCACCACTGCCTCTTTTGAACAATACTGAAAACACTGGTTAACAGAAAGTACAGAGAATTTACTTCTATTTTCGGCAATGGACTTTTTCCACACATCTCAGTACACATTTCTGAATTAGCATTGCTACAGGTTACAACCATGACTTGTTGATGTGATTTATCTACTGAATATTTCATGTATTTTTGATACTATCAATGATAAGATTTTAATAAATTGTTTACAGGCATTATCTCAAAGACCAGTGAATAATTTCATCCTTCTGTGAATGTGTTCAGAGTTAAGATAACAAACAAACCAAAAACCCAACAACAAATATGTAGACAATATCTCCTAATAAAAGATATCTTCTGATTTCTGGCTTACTTTAGGGTGGAAAGTTGGGGTCATATTTTAATGTTGATCCCTAACTTAGAGCACTGTTACTTCTTAGTGCACTTTGGTCTGAATTTTCATTTGTATGCAAATAAGTCTCTGATTTATGGCACCAGTAAAGATACTACTCAATGACTCCTATTTTTCAAAATTGCTTTCAGGGTATGTAAAATTAGATAAGCAACAATTTTCTCTGAGTCTGCATGCTGGCAAAATCCAGTAGAGTATTAAAGCATCACCTAAATTTTTGCTAAAAGAATATTTAATTTTTTTTTTAAATATAAAAATCATGTTTTCAAAAGAGCTTATTTCTTTAAAAATGTGAAGAAATAGGTCTATACTTTAAAAAGCTTGATATCTGATTATCTCGTTCTCTGGTATAATAGCAGCTGCCCAGGCTCTTCATTCACACTTCACTTCCAAGACACTAAGGGATTTGTAGTAATACTTGAAACTCACACCTTAGTTTTACTGAAGTTCAGTCATTGATAAAAATACTACGCCTACAAATGAAAGGAATTACATTAAAACAATAAGTAGGAATAATGGTATACTGTTCTTGAACAAAAATTACATTTCAAAATTTTTTTTTCAACATAACCGATCCAAAGTTGGTTTTATACAGCTTTCTTGATGTTAAAACAACCATGACATGACCTAATAAAGGACATGTCTACTGAAGAAACTATAGAGTTAATTTTTATCCATGTGAATCACCATTTTCCATAACACCTTCTGTACCTTTATGACTTACTTCAAAAATGTGCTAACAATCAATGTCTCAATGTTCTTTTATAATATTTAAGTTTGTGTTGCACCCATTACCTATCACAATTAAACTTCTGGCTGCTTACTCATTAAATCCAAAGGAAAGGGAAAGGAGTAAGGAACAGTAGGGAGGGCAGCACAAGAGGATTTGCTAAGGAATTTTCTTCCATACTGGAAGGAGCTGGAAGGGATCTCAGGTCTGCTGGTCTGACATACTCACTCACTCAGAAATTAAAACGACCATTTCATGCACATACATGATTCACAGAACCCCATTTTATCTGTCACATTATGTCCAGACGAAGAAATGCTGCCACTAGTTAGATGACTGCGCTTCAGATGAAATGAGTGGGCAACTGCTAATTGCAGCTCAAGGCTGAATTTTCTCACAGCCACCCTGCTGTATGGGAGGTAGAAGATAGAAACTATGTCACCATCAAAACTGTCACCAGTGCTCCAGTTCAGGTGATTTCTGTGCCCGTGGAAGAGCCACAGAGAGGAGAGGTGGGAAAAGGCACCAGGAAAACAACACCTCTGTCCAGCAGAAAATGGGAGATGCAGGAGTGAGAGTGTGTCAACCTGAAGCTCTGTAGGTGGGCATCAGTTTCTTTCCTTGTTCCTACTACCTATAGCTTTTACCACGTCACTTAACAGTCAGATACACAGCCCAGATGCTGAAACTGTGTGATCTAATTATGCAGAGCATTATGTTTTGAAATGAGCAATTTATATTGGAAAGTGCAGACGGAAAATACTTTGATTTCAACACTCTTCCAAACACAAGCCTGTCATTTATCATGTATATGGTGTTCCTTTTTATGACAAAGAATTCTTGTACTTAATCTTTTTGTTGTTGTTGTTGTTTTTGTTTAGATTTCCCCAGGGCAACAACCAAATTAATGTGTTGCTCATGGGAAAACACATGTCGGTAATAACACTATAGACAAATTAGGCAGATAACCTGGAATCACAGTCAAAAATAATCAGATCAGTGCTGAGTTCTAGGACAGAAAATGGTAAGTTTTCCCTTCCGTAATATTTCTAAATTAGGTTTCCCTGTATGACCTAAAGAACGTATTGCAGAAAACTTTATACAGAGCACCCTTAGTAGTGAAAAGAGATTTTCTTTGCTGAATAGAGAAAGAATAAACTTCTAGGTTTAACTTCAAAATCCGCCATTTAGAGTGGGAGGTCTCAGGAGAGGAAGATTTTTTCTGAGTTATAAACCAGGTCTAGCACTAGAAAAGTCTAGAATTAGGAATGCATAAATGTTATTTTATCTTCACCTCCACCTGTTTCTTTAAGCTGTAGTCAGAAATGTGTCTATCTGTTAACCAATGGAGTTTTCACCCTGAGCCACAGATAGCTAAGCCACAGAACAGTAAACCATGCTCTTTCCAGTCAGCCTAAATTTGCTGTGCTCCGTTATAGCCTATTATGCTAGCTACAACCCCTGAGCCACTCTAAATAAATCTGCCTCTATTTTGTACTTAGAGTCTCTAGAAGTCCAAGACAGTTATGCTTTCCCTCCCTTATATATTTACAGCCTGATTCTTCCTTCTTTACAGTGTAAATCAAGGGTCACTCCAATGAAATCAGCACATTTGTGCTGATGTAAAAGAGGCATTGGAGATATATCAGCCCCATTGTTCTGATTATGTTAAAAGAAAAATCTGTTTGGCCAGACATCAGATGAGTACAAAACACCTCCTTCGATATTAGATATTGTTAGAAGTAATTCAGAGTTTGCCAATTATTTCTCATTTTTATGTTCTCATGAGCCACCTATGCAATATATACTTCCTTCCCTATCCTTCTGAACAGGCTGAAAAGGTTTTGCTCACATGAATGTATTTGCCAAGGCAGATACAGAGAAGTGACCGCATAAAGCCTGAATTAACTCAGTGTCTTATTTTATAATTAAGTGCCATCTAACATGATCCATTTACACAGAGAAGACCATTTCTTAGTACGAGTGGGTGCTACAAAGATTATGAAGATCTGAATATGTATATTTATAGAGATTCTTACATATATTTACGGACATTCTTTCAAGTCCAGAAAAACATGATGGAAGCAAAAGATAAGCCTCAAATTGAAAGAGGGGCAATTGCCAGCCATGATGGAAAGCTTTTTGGCCGCTACTGGCGGGTCTTCACGACCACCAAGAACACCTGAGAAACAGGGGGGCCTCAAGCCACATTTTACAGCTTATTACACCATCCCACCATCATACAAGACTGCCATTACACTACTTCTAAAACCAGAACAAAAATACCTCATGAACAATTATATTATGTATAAAATAAAGAAACTGCATTTTATAAAATCCTTATAACATGGCTATCTTGGTATATGACACCTTCCAGAGCACCTCTAAATAAGCATTTGGGAAAAGCAATCTGAGTAAATGGTTTTAAAGACAGGTTATTTATTTATTACACAAGACACAACTTCTCACATTATTGCCTCAAGTAAAATGAATGCTGATAATGCTCCCGTCTCTGAAACTGAACACATTTATATTAAAAATGTAGAAAGTACAGTATACACTGAGGTGCAATCTATTGACTATGTCAGTAATAGCAGCTTTTTCATTTTTCCCTTGTAATAGAAGTCATTGCTTGCATTCAGAATGTATTGTCAAGCTTTATTAATCTCAGCACAGAGGCCATCCTGGGCCTTGAAAGCTATTGATTTTTTTAAAGAGATGGTATTCTTTTTCTATGGCCTACTTGAGATCTATTTCAGATATGTCATAAAAAGGAACCTCAAATTACAGGACAACTTAAACAACACTTAGCGATCAGTGATGTGTTTAAAGTCTCTTCCTTGAAAAGCTTGAAAATGAATTATAATATTTTCAATTTGAAAAAAAAGGAGTTTCTTTGCAGGTTGGCAATCACCTTGTAAGGTGCTTCTTTGTCTCATTATTCTCAGATGAAAACTGATTATTAGACATTGAAGGTGATATCCTGAGCAGAGCTGAATGCATGATCTAGAGAAAGGATTGGGAAACATCCCTCTTTGAGCTCTGCAGAAAGAGCAGTCATTTTGGTGTCTTAATTCCAGAGCTGAAATTCTGACCCTAGTGAGGTCACAGGGATTTTTGTTATCTACAGTGTTGTTTGGTTAGGGTTTTTTTTAACCTATGAGTGCACACAGGAAGTATTTATGCTACAAGCAACCCTAATACGATTTGGACTGTTCAATTCTGAAGCCTAAATGCCAGGTAAGCCTGAATGTATTGAGGAAGGGGGGAATTGTTATAAGGTATAATACCTGTATAGTATTTGCCCTTGATTTTTCTCTAAAGGGACAGAATGTGATGGTGTAGGATACATCAGTAACTCCTCAACAGTCATCATTTAGATTCAGACTTATTATAAGCATAAATCCTCTCTCTATTTTGCAGCATTAACACGTGATATTTTTATAGTGGATGTCTGCATTACTTGTCTGTTAACCGTTGAGGGACTGGAGACAGAAGATCAAGGCCTTATAATTATGTCAAATACTGTTGGCCTTCTGACATGCCCCTGACCTACCTGCATCCTTGTTTCTGCATCTGTTTCAAAAATTACTTTACTTTGTCAAGTGATTTGCATGAAAGATGCTATGCAATTCTTATTGCCATGAACAAGGACCAAATATCAGCATATGTTACTGAAAGACAAGATTTTATACAGCATGTGATGCTTGAATTGCAAACCATTAATAGTAATATAAAGTGGTAAAAACACCGAAATATGAAAACACCTGTTTAATTGTTTTTGTGGCAAATGTCCATGGTCTGAATTACTTGCCTTTGGCATGACTATATGCTTCTACTTCATGCTGTCTTTGGAGAAATTATGAAATTATATAAGTATTTTGTATCCTTTAGTAAGACAGAAAAAAAAAGTATGAAGAGACTCGCAATTTTGTGGGTTTACATTCATGTGGCATAGACGGGGTTATCAACTTGTTCTTACTACTTGGTATAAAGTAAAATCACCCTACAGAACTAGGTACTTGGTGCTGAAACTCAGTTCCTGTAAAAGCTTAATAGTTTGTGTGTAGCAAGTTAATAGCAACACTGAACAAGATTTAATTTGGCAACTTTCAGTTGTTAAGTCATGTTGGAAATAAAAAAAGCATCTCCAATAGCAAAGTAATGGGATTTAAATCTTACAAGTGATGTGCACAAAATGAAATATAAAACAGACACAACCAATGAAATAAAAGCCAGCTCAAACTCTGTGTGATTTACAATTGAAATCCGATAAGCCAACACACACTTATACAATAACTTCTGTGATTTTTTAGGCTTGATTTTAAAGTTCTCTTTTTAAAAGATGAAGGTAGTTTCAAAAGTTTAATTGCAAGAATCTCATTGAAAGCAATATGATAGAAAGCTACTATTGTGTCTTAGTGTAAAGCTGGCTAATTGGAAGAACTCTGTAGGATAAAATAGTATTACGTCATTATACTAGAAGACAATAACTTAGTAATAAGTTGGCAGCTTCCCATTTAATAAATTTGCGATTACTTTGGGGGTGAATGTTGCGGACAGAGTCAGTTCAATCGACATACTTTCCAGGAATGTGCTTTAACTTTCTTGCACCATTGCTTGCATATAGGTGGCACTAAAGGTATGCAATGAGTTATTATAATCTATTTATTATATTCCACATTTTAACCTATTTTATTTATGGTATACTCTATATATAGCTCAAATATTGCCATAGTTTACTGTATTTGTTCATTTTTGCACATTCTGCAAACAAGAAGGATTATCAACTGTGATTCAAATTCCAGAAAGACATTCTCCTTTAAGCTGGAATTCCCAAGAAGTACATAGGAGTTGGTGTCCTGTTTTCATCTTGAAAATAAAAGGTATCCTTTACTAGACTGTTGGCCTATGAAATCAGAGTAGTTTTCTTCCATATGAATCGCAAAATCAGACTTTAAATAAATGTGTTGAGTAGCCTTTGAGAATAATTTATGCTTTCTCAAAATGGGCTCACATAAAAAAGAAGCCCTCTTGCAGTTACAGAGTCGAGTGTACTTTGTTTAATACAGGGAATTGCTGTTGAAGTCAGCAAGAATTTTTTATGCCAGAGAACTGTAGAACAGAATAAATTTTGGATAATTTGACAATTCAAGTAATCAAGACATTCTACCATATACTCAGTTCCTTCTGGACTGAAGTACATGATGACAATACCCTGTTTTACTGTATTATAAGATGTTGGGAAAAATTAAGATTCTGGGAAGAACTTCTAGCATTATATGCCACCAACAGCTTTTAACACCATACATTGATGGGATGACATTTTGGTATCTTAACTTTGGCCACAACAATTCTTTTTTAAATTAAAGTTTCCCTTAATTTATGATTTCTTCTATTTTTTTAATAGTCGCACTCAGCATTAGTAAATATGGCACAAATTTACTAAATCTACTTTGAAAGTATCAAAATATGTCTTTTATTGAAACAATACACTCATTCACACATAAAATATAGAAAATTAAATCTAGGACAACTGATTTTTATTAATCAGTCCAGTCAGTCCCTAAAAAATCAGATCCTGAAGAAAAATAACATAGTTACTCAGTGTCTAGAGATGATATAGTCATGCTTTACACCAGAGAAAATAAGCCCAAAATCTCCAAAGTTATGGAGCATAAGTACTAAGTTCATCCTCTAATAAAGCCATCTCGCTTCTATGGCCTATTTTATTCTGCAGGGCAAATTTCAGACTGGTAGTTGTGTCTTTGCCTAGATGTTTTACAGCTCCACTTCCTATAATCTTACCTGCCTCTCTGAGATCTGTCCATTATCAAGTGATGTGTAATAGGCTAGAAATACACATACATGTACACATGCACACAAGCATTTATGTATACATTTACGCATATCTTCATTCTATTTTGCCAGACATACTAACAATTTAGTAAATATGATAATTTTAATCTAAGCAACAGAATAAGGAACCATATTATAAGAAAACTGTAAATCTTACACATTCCCATTTAAAGGAATCCCTATGACACCAGTGTTTAATTATAAATACTGACCTTTTTCCCAATTCAGTCTGTGAAACAATCTTCCATCGAGCAATTGTGTATAGTAATCAAGGCAGGCTTACACATGTGATAGCTGCTGGAAATTTCTGATCAAGATTAGGGTTGGCAAAAGGGCATAGACCTAGCCAGGAATACAAAGCATGGGTAAAAGCTTATACTGGTCTTCAAGAGTTAATGAAGAAAAAGGGAAGACATCTTATTCTTTAGTAGAGTGTCTGAATAGGAATATTAAGAAGAATTTGGATTTTACGGTGAACCATGTCAAGACAGTCCTCATTCGATCTAGTACTGCTTTGTGTAGACAGTATTGTTTTGCTGTTAAAGGCATGTAGGCAAGCTGCATAAAAGAATTCTTTGTCCATACTAAATATAATTGGATAGTCCTTTTAATGGCTACACTATAGAGATTCTGGGCTTAAAGTTGGAGGTGAAGTTTTTGTGACAGAATCCAGTGATAAACCTGAGAAAACAACTTTAGAAATGGGTAGGTAAGGCAAGTGAACAGATAATAATTGAATTTAGGTTGCCACTTGAGCTTTGCACAGGTATAATCAGCTCAAACAGGACTCTTCAAAAGCACTGAACACTAAATGGTTATTACGTTATTCTATGGGATAAAGGTAGAGCTAATGGTAAAAGCATTGTCTTCTACTGGATGCTGTAGGGATGAAATTGTATCTTTGCACTACTAAAAGTAGTAAGCCTAGGACCCTCTTTGAACCCTGCTGAGAATACAGGCAATTTGCAGAGAGAATGGGGTGATGTCCTTCAGAGAAACTACTAGCAGAAAGTGCCGCGGAGAGCAAGTGTGCTACACAAACTATTTCCTGCCCATAAAGCAAAAGAGAAGAGAATCTTCAACTCCAATTCACTCCCTGAATTACTGAAACAATTGCTGCGGGGAGGTGGGGGAAGGGGAATACGCTTACCTGATATTAGGTCTTATTAGGTGCAGAAGAAGAATATAGAAAAAAATATAGAATAAAAAAGAATATCTTCAGTTTAGCTCAGGGAGATCCTTACAAACACACATGAATGACTTAATCCAAAAGGAACAAAGCAAGGACTAATGGTGTAATCAGTTAAAAATTTAAAATGTTTTTCTATTGTTTGAGAAGCAAACTAGTATGCTGTGTTTGTCATATAATCAGGTATTCTGATCATAACCACTTTCCTCCTCAGGCAGTAGCAACTGCTATCAAAGAATTTTTTGACAGTCAAGAAGTAGTCCCTGCCAAGTGTTGGTGGTCTTGTGGCTGATGGCTTGAGCCCTGTGAATGTGAGATACTGCGTATTTCAACTTTGGTGGAAGCTGCCTGGTACCTGGCAGCTCTCAAAACCCAATCTTTTGCTGGCAACATCTGTCATGGCACTGCATTGCAGCGGTCATGGGGTGGTAGGAGAAATAAAAGGGAAATAAGAAAGGAGAAACAGTTACTTTGCTATCCTATACTTCTCGGGTGTAAACTATCCAGTCAGTCAAAGTTGTTAAATGCCATGGCAAACTGCATCTTCTCGCCATATAGCTAAAGTTTTGGTAAGACCAATGAGTTCAATATTTGTTTTTTTGTTAAAAACAAGAGCTTAGGATTACAGTTCTTTTTCTTCCAGCAAGGTAGAAGATGCTAATGTAAAAAGGCAGAACAAATGGGCTGTTTATTTTTGCAGGACAAAGAGCATTTGAACTTCATCAGTGGCTCTTTGACTGCCTTCAAAGTTTGCCTCTGACTAAATTAAAGCCTCTGCTAGCTTCTGATTTGTACTACGCTGTAGGCTTTCCATTGCACTAGCAGCTAAATGTGTGTAATAGATTGTTACTTTACAATAATACAGCTAATGAAAAAAATCAGAATTAAGATTTACGAAGGGCTATGTTCTCGCTCGATGCAAAGTAGCGTAGCTCCCCTAAGATCAATTTTTATTATGCCACTTTACAGTGGCTCAGAATCTGCCCCCTAATTCAGTGAGCTAGTTCTGAGACAAAAGTCTTAACCTTATCCTGTATAACCAAGGTAGCACATTCTGAGGTCACTGATAACATAAAATAGTTTAAGTGGAATTAAAGTGATTTTATGAAGTTAGAAAAGCACAACTCAGCAGATGAACCAGCAAAATTGGCCCCAAAGTAGGAGACCACTGATCCTGATCTCACTTAATTTAAGAGGCACTCCTGTGAAATCTGTGAGGTTATCTGGGTACAAAAAAGCCCAATCACAACAATGAAGAGGAGAGCAGAAAAGTGCACAGAAGGCATTTACATGACTATACTTCTGATGTTCTGGCATTTCTTCATCATAACATTACAGTAACTGGTTAACACCTAAGCATTTACATATGGGAGCTTGGGGGGTTAACATGTGCCGTTCAAATAAAAATGTACATTTATTTTCCCTTTCCCCACTGCTCTTGCTGCAAGGCTGCCCACACTCCTCCTGAGTGAGCAAAAGTTGTAGCTGTTGGAAGATCTTGCTGCAGGAACAGAAAGAAGTGGCCTTTTAGGCAACCTCTTTCACATGTGAGAAGGGGGCAAACAGTGCTGGTTTACCCCATATTCTTCCTGCACATGAGCATAAGGTGACAGCTAATAGACTGGCATTGTTGAACTAAAGCAAATGAGTTTGCATTTTGGTCCTTTACACCTGAATTAAACTTATTCTACTCATACTGGCATCATTCCAGTTTTCACTGAGGTTGTACTACAGCTAATAAGTTTTGAAAATGCTTTAAAATCTCTCATTGATTTTCATTAAAGAAATCCAAATATGAACTCACAAGAAGCTCCCTAATGATAACTAAAACAATAGGCTTGAAATGCTGTAGTGTTTTCTTTTAAGGCAGGACAGTTTACCTTGTCTTCAGTATTTAGAAAATGAGAAAATATTTCAAGGAGATGAGCCTCACTGGAGATAATATTTCTCCAGCAAGACCAAGTGCCCTTAGTGATGAGAATATCCATCAAAGAATTCACCCACAATTGCAAGGCTGCTCCTGACAGTGTGAACATTCAAGAGGGTAAAGACAGAAAGCAGAGATGAACATTCTTTTGGACTCATTGGAAATAAAGCTAGATTGCTAGAATTGTAAAAATAAAAACCATAAAACCTTTAAGTACATAGAGAAATTATATGCAAGCTTATTTACCATAGGCACTTGCTAAAACACAGGACCAAAGTAGCAAAGATTCACTAGAGGCTGCAAATCAGGAATGGAAAGCTTCTACAAACACTTTATAGAAAGAAAGAACAGTATATGGTCAGACCCAGTTAAAGCTGTATTTTATCATCTGTTTTATGCATTTATTATTTTATCATTCAAATGATGAGTTTTAAAGCTACTGATTATTTCATTCCTATCATTTAGAACTGTGCAGTTTGAAAGAGACATTAGGACACTAGTAAGTTAGGAGACAGAAAAAAGTTTATTAATCATAGATACAAGAAAAAACATACATGCTTAGTGTGTGTAAGAAATCTGAGATAAGTTTGCTTTGGCACAGCCATGAGACAAGTCATTCCTGGAGGTAGCAGAAGGGATTAGTAATTATGTCAAAATATTAATGTCCCAGTTGACTACTTCATTATCCAGCAGGCAGACCTGCTTTTCCAAAACAGTTCTGAGAACCCACGTGCTACCTTATACAATATATGAATCGAGCACTAAGTGGTAGGAGGAACGGGCTTACTGCTTCTCTTCCTACTGTATTATATTGCAAACAGTGGAGTATCTGTATAGACTACCTAGCTCAATTAGTGCATGTTTACATTAGCAGAAAAGCCTGCAGGATAAGGTCCTTCTACATTTCCCATAAACTTGGATGCTGGGCTAGTTATTTGATGAAAAAAAAAAAAAAAGCTGTATACCTTCAGCTGCCTAAATCCATGGTCTGGCTAGCAAATAAGGTTTATTATGTAATTTTACCCCTTTCAGAAACTAGGACATTTACTTACTAAAGCATAAACCCTAATTTCTAAAATAGAAATCCCACTAATCCTATGGGATTGGGATTTTGTCTGAAGGGCAGGATTTGGATGTCTAGCCTTTTTTCAGGCTCTGCAAATCACCCTGCCCCACCTCCAGCAGCTGATCCAAAAGGCTGGGAGTCTCCCGTAACTCATGGGTTGTATTTGTCTTCCCAGCTGCAGCGTATCTTGCATACCTGAGGGTATCTGGAACAGTGCTATGCACCCATGCTTCTGCCACGGGAACCTGCCCCACAGGTCTACACATTAGGGTCTGGATACACTGCAGAGAGGGAACAAACTGGATAATGACCTATGGTTGCTGACCACATGTATTGTCTTAGGCTTTCCTCTGCCTAGTACTTCCGGGTGGTTTAAGTTGTTTCCTTTTCCATTTGCTGTGTTGGACTAGAAGGAAGCATTTCTACAGGCTGCCTGCCAACAGAGCTTGATAAACCATGGACAAGCTATTGCTTCTAACCACGTGTCCCTACAGCAGATCAAACACAATTTCTCCCAAACCTCTCTGCCCCGTTCCTCCATCCACCTCATTCACTTATTAGTACTTTCAAAACGTTGCAAGTTGCATGTCTTACTGTTTCTTTCATTGTGCTTTATGAGCAGTATCTATCACCCAACAACCATGGCTGAATCCTGTTTATTCCTGTGAAGTATGTTTCAATTTGCTTTTTAAAGTGAATGTTTTGTTCCTAATGATGCCAGGCTAATAATCCTGAAGGTTTATTCTTCAGGTAAAGCACTAGAATTGTAACCAAAATGCCTTTATTAAGGCCTTTATTTTGTGATCTTAAAAAAAAGTGAGAGTGTTTCTGTTGGAGAAAGACGAATACACCCACAGCCTTAAGCCGTCTGCAGTTCTCTGAACTACTAATAAACAAATAGATAGGTGGGGTTATTTTTCCCCCAGACAGTCACCTCAATATATGTAAATCAACGAAGAGCCATCAAATAGAAATTTCTTTGGCTTCTATAAACTCTGTACTCAAAACATTTCAAATTAGAAGGCTCTACCTCAGCTCAAATCAGCCCACATCACCTATGAATGCAAGTAAATTGTGTATTTTGATCAAGATGCCAGTCTTTGCTCTGATCAGTTACATCTCCTGCTGTCTAAATTGATTAATGGTCCATTTTCTGGGAAATTTGCTGCCTAAAAGTTGCAACTGACAGTTTAGAGTTTTCTGAAGGCTGAAGGTTGCCAGTTCTAGAAGGACTTCTAGAGGTCATTGCACCAGCATGTTTGCACATTCTTCATGACATTTTGTCACACAGCGCTGAATAACCGGCTGTATGTATGTGAACAGGCATATAATCTTTTGTTTATAAGTTTTCAAAAAAAGTCTTATCTTCTTGAGCTCTGTCAGTCACAGAAGAAGAGAGTACAATTTATAAGTGAGTGCCTCAAGCATTGCAAATTACTTTCCCCCCTTCCTCCCCTTTTCTAAGCAGATTCTGTGATATATTGAAGCTTGGCCATAAACATGAATCCTTTGTATGATTACTGCAGGCTTCTGAGTGCTGTGTATTAAGAGTGCACCTGAACAATGTAAAGTCACTTTAACAATGCATCATATGTCAGGATGGAAACATCTCTGTAGACTCACTGGCTGTTTCCCTTGAACATTCCACAAGCGACTGCGTGAAATATTTTCTCTGAAGCCACCGAGGCCACAATTGCTGAGCGGTCTTACTGAAAACTAGAAAAGAACGTGCTAAATACAAACTCTTCAAGGATGCAATCCCTTTTAGTTCAAGTTCAGCCCATACTGAAGAGCTTTTCTAGGTTTGGGAGCAAGGTTCACACCAGCCTGCAGGATTCAGCTGAAGGTTTTTTATGCAATAAGAAGGAATATGCAGTGGTGTTTTGTCTTAGAGGGCACACACAGAGATAAGAGGACTATTGAAAATTAATGGAACACTTTTCATTTGACTTTCAGCTTCAGTTTGTCACCAAAATCCTGTTAAATAAGGCTTCCATTTCAGTAACTCTCCAAAGATTAATCATTTCCTATAGTTCCATGCAGGCTATTAGTATATTCTGACTTACTTTCAGTACATCATTTAGAAGTCTCAGTCAGGTTAGCTTAATAGCAGGTGATGTGCATCCAGGTTTTCCCCAAAGAATTTGAAATCTTGTTTATGATCAAGACAACAAGGGAATAAAACAAAGGAGAACTGAGAGATACAAACTAAAAAATATTCTAGAAAAATTTCCATATAGCTAAGTGATGATCTCACACTTGTAGGGTTATTATTTACAAGTCTTGTAAGTCATTTTAAATAAGCTTTTAGAGGCAGAATATAGTCCTATCCATCTTCATCAGGTAAGAGAGCAGCAACCAGGGAAGGAAAGAGAAAGAAATGGGGGAGGGAAAAGGAGGAAGCATTCTCTTTTAGTTATGATTAATTTCGCTTAAAACTAGACAGTCACATAGGATCTCTGGAGTTGCTGGGGTGTTAGTTTGGACAGATGACAGAATGATAGATAGGGTTTTGATTCAGTAACAGAGTTGGTTATTTAAGTTAGTTGCAAATGAAAGCAATCACAGATGAGGCACAGTGGGAAAAGAGAAAGCAACCAGGACGTAGCTGTAAGGAACCTTCACAGACAGCAGGATGGCACCAAAGAAGGACTTCCTGAAAAGCAGTCTAAAAGAACAAGAGAAAGAGGAGAAAAAAGACGAACGAGTCAGCTGTCTTGACAGCCATCAACAGCTCCAGGGTAAGAACCAGGAATCCTGAGGTTTGCCTAGGAAATGATCAAAATGTTTTCATTAACATAAAGGAGGTACAGAACTGGCATTTAGCCCAGAGCTCCAGAAGAGAAGTCCTATGTAACATTTGGAAACACACTGTCCACGAGCGCAAGATGAAAAGAAGAGGAAGGTGGGGAAACTGTGAGAAGTAACTTAGCACGCATCCATGCATGGTTGGAGCCCTGCGGATTCCACTTGGTCTGTCTTTGCTTGGTGTTCACATGCCTTCTTCAATCAGCAAAACTGTCAGAAGTAAGTACACAGCTCTGAGAAGAACACCCTCTTACTTAACTGTTTTTGCTGTACATTCAGCAAGGAAATAAGTGCAAAATTATTCCCCTATAATAGCTTCTAGGAAAAGAATGCAATTTCTCAGATTTTAATGTGGGATTTTGCAAATATTGCTATTTACAGCCTGGGATGCACTTGAAAGTATAAGACAAGTCACAATTTGGGTCCTGGATCCTTGAAAAGATATTTTTAAAAAGTTCCTCCCAAATCTTATAATGTTATTCTCAGAGATAGCGTTCGCTGCATGTACATAATGTGGCAAGGAGCTGCCTTCTCTGTTAGCAAAAAAGTAAGCATGTATAAAATATTCTAGCCTGATTTGATAAATTAGAAAACAAAGTAGACTAGACAGGTAATTAAAAGTAATAAACCAGTTTTAATTGGTTAAGTAACCATGTAGAAATTCAGTGCCAGCAGCAAAGGTATAAAATACAGCAACTTGGGTTTTGGTGTCATAAGTATCTCTGATGCTGTTGAGCCAAAGTAATTTCAGATACCGTAGGGAAGCTAGTACTTCATTACTATGAATGTAGAAATCATTACCACACCTCATTCTATACACTTAAATAAAATATGTAATATAGATAACTGACATCCTGAACACAGCAGGAAGGTGATTAAATAGCAGGTACTCAAGAAATATTGCCAATGGGGCCCAAAAGGCATTTTTATTTTTCTTCTGGCCAAGTTAATAAGTGGCCTGATGACCCCATCTCACAGCAATACACCATTAAATTTCAATAGGAATGATGACAAGCCTTCATAAATAAAAACATCCATTTGCAGTAGCTTCCCACTAAACAAGGGCTAGGTAAGGCACTTTGCTAGCGTGAGTCCTTGCAGCAAAGGGCCTTACCCTTCCACACTATGACAAAGTTCCAACCGACTTGCACTGGGAAAGATGGTCAGCACTGTCCAGAAGTGGATGTTCTCAAAGCTCAGTAATCTCCTGAAGGCCATCACAAGAAATAGTAGAGCTAAAGCTGTTAAATTATATTAAATGTAACATCATTCCCTTTTGAATCTCTCAGCAGAAATACAGTAGGAATAGCAGTATGGATGGGCTGGGCGCAGAAGGTGGGTATCCTGAGTGTGATGGGGAATATAATGAGTAAGTCCAAAAGTTATTGGCTCATTAACAATACCCTACAGGAAAGAATTTTCTGTCTAATAATAGAAGTAGCACAAGCACAGATTCTCAATATGATCTGAAGCCTGTTTAATTCAACTGCTTTGGGAGTAGGGCTCTTGATTTCTCCCTTTCTCTGTCACTTACATAATTTGGGCACTGAAGTGCTAACTCTATTATATGGTTCAACATGAAAATGAAGACTTTTTTTCAAGCTTCATTAACATACTGTTGCAAAAATTGGCCTCAACAGAAGCTCAGTCATTTTCCAAGACTCACAATCTCTAGAACAATTTGTTGCTGAAAATAATAAGATGCATTTTTGAAAACAGGATTACAAAACATTGTGTATGATTCAGAACGGAGAACTCAGCATAGATCAGAACTCTATAACATAATTCATCAGAATAGTATTCCATTTGGGCCACTATGCTATACTGAACACTAGCCACAGCACTGCAAGTTCATTGCCATCAGTGCTTTGCAAAAAATGGACTGAGAAAACAGTCCATATTTTGCCCAGTCAGGTCAGCAACAGCTTCCAGAGATTTAAACTGGTATAACAGTATGTTGCTGCCTCTTTCTTTCTGAATGTCATGTTCACTGTTTTTTTCCAGTCTATCCTAAACAGCATCTATAGGGGATATAGTCACATACAGCAAGATTTCTTTGCAATGGTGAGAGGATCCTGCACCAGATGCACACCAATACTATAACCCACTATTCACCTTTTGCTTCCTGAAGTAAGTGATAAAACTATATGACTTAAACCGGAACCTATGACTGTACTAAAAAATAACCCTTACAGTAGCAGTTGACATTGGATCATGTGCCCTATCATACCCCAAATTTGTCTATCCCAAAATACTGAACCAGATTTAAACGTATATGGTTAATGTGAGAACAATGTTTCTGCATCCTACGAATTTCTGATTGCATCTGCTTTCGTGGTAAACAAAGTGTGCATTAAGAAACTACATTTTCTAAACCAAAAGGTATTGCAAATCTCAAGCTAAAAAAAAAACCCCAAAAAAAAACCCCCAAACCCCACCACACACCAAACCAAAAAAAACAAACAGGAAAATAAATTCTCTGCAATGTCAAACCCAACATCTTCTGATTATTGAACTCAAGCAAATGTTTCTGTCTTACAAACAAGTGTTTACACATCAGGTTTCCATGTAGCCCCAAATATGCATGCCAAGTGTTTTTATTTGGGTACGAGTCACATTTTTAATAAGAGAAGAAAAAGGAATCAAAAAGCAGGTTTTATTTTTCAGTGATTATGGGTGATTGTGAGAAAGCAATTGAAAACAGATTATACGTGTTCTAAACAATTCAAGGCACAGGTATTTATTATTCATTTTTATTCTGAAGGTGCTATTTTTGGCAACATATCTTATTTTTCATAGGTGTTTGCACTCTCCAGTAGTGAAACAATTGCACTGTCAACAATAGAGATAACTCACTGAAAGAATGATCTTGTGATGGGAATCATGACATAACGTCTCATGTATCTTAATCAATTATAACTAGCAAAACATTTATAACATACTAGCAAAAAGACAATTGACAAATATAAGTGAAAGCCTTATTACCTCATGCAATGTACATCTTGAGAAGTGACTATAAATAGCAAATATTATAATCACTGTGCGATTTACATTCTTCAACGCAAGTAAGTTTTCCAGATAAAATATGACACCAAACATCATGCCTTAACCAAGTATAATTCTGATTTCGAAATAATTAGGCAAGAAGGTGTTACTTACTCAACAGAGCTTTGCCTTACGTGAATGCACAGAGCGAGAGCCGATTACTTTAATAACTCCTTCATTTTTACTTCTCTACAGCCTTCTACTCCTTTCATCCTTATGGATCCTAAACAGCAAAGTCAGAGCAGGCGGGGTAAAGACAACAAAGCCTGTACCTGAGTATTCTGGTTATATTGGCATAGTCCAGACTCTTAACCCTTGGAAGCCCAACTGGGAGGTAAAATGCAGTATTGGAAGTTTTAAAGAAAGTATTTGTAGTTAATTAAGATTGTTTGTCTCATTTAGATTAAGTAAAAGGTAAATAAGTGGATGCATTTTAGCTGCAAGACAGAGAGTTTAAGACTCTAGCTTTTGAACCGAATGTATTTGCTATGGCAATGACAGGGGAGCGGCAGACATGAAGTTATGCAATAGCATCCATACCCTTACTGTCCAGAATGGATCTGCATTTTGGTTTTATCCAAAGCTCACATGTTCAGCAGAAGCCTTTTCATAAAACAAGATGTACAAACAGAAATATCACCTCTAGGACAAGAGAATGATCCTTTCTGCTCTAATAAGCATTGGAAAGACTTCATCTAGAGGACTGCCTCTGCTTTTGGACACCACATTCACAGACAGGAGCCAAAAGGAGAGAGAATTGTTCAGGGAACAGCAGCGATGACAAGAAACAATGTGAAATAAAATGTTTAAGCTGAGGAAGAGAATATAAAAGAGAGACTTGTTAACAGTCTGCCAATATTTAAATGACTCCTGCAATTAATCCCTCCTTCATGGAAGCCAGTATCAGTAACAAGAGTGAAGCGAGAGAGATTTTGGCTAATAATTAGGAAAAAAAATAATCTAATGATAAGGATAGTTAAAGACAGGATAGTTAAATACAGACATCGACTCCCTGCAAGTGTACAAAGATGGATGTTACCATCCATCAGGAATGACTGAAGTATGGTTGATCCTGTTTGGGGCAGAGGAATGAATTAGACAACCTCTGGGAGCCTGACTCTTGAGACTGTACTTGAAGTACCTACAAACTGGGTCTCTTTGAATTATCATCCAAAAGGATATATGTCTCAAAAGCACTGCAACAGACTTCAGGGATTTGATTCTGTGACATACCTAAGGAAGAGGGGCCATACTGGGATATAAGATCCTTCAGTTTTTGAGAGAAATACTATGTAAATCTGGGGGTTGAAATTTTCAGTTGTAGAGATATAACTGAATGATGGAGCTTGGGACCAAGTGAATATAAAAGCCTCCAAAATGAACAGGTTTGGATTAGCAGGATTGTCTCAGGTTCACAGGATTGGCGTGTGTGTGTTAAGAGAAATCTTCAAGCTGGTGTTAAAAAGAAATTTCTGCAATTTTCCATTATGATTTCTCCAGTAACATTTTTCTCTATTAAAATACTGTCTGCTGATTAATTAAACACCTTAGCATAATCAATGCACCAAAGAATATGCCTCCAATATTGATGAAAGCTTTCTTTGAAAACCTCTCTGAGCTCTTTTATCACAATCTGTGGAGAGATGGTATTTTCTAGAACAAAACAGAACAGCATAGCAAGTGTGAAAGCGTGACAGAATAAAGGTACAAAATATGTAACTGTGTAGCTGAGGATGTTGAAACAAAGCATGTTCAGAAATGGAATAATGTGACAGGTAATTTACAGTGATCTGATGGAAGCTGACTGGATGCCAAATAACTGGTTGTAGTCACAGTATTTTTTTTTCCTCCAGATACTTTGAGTATCTTTTTTCCAAGCCAGCTGTAATTGACACATTAGATTAGTTACAAGATCACCTGCCAGGAATGAAGAGGGATGAACACTGACATTTAGTTTTTTAGGATCATTTAGGAAGAATGGGCTTGATCCTTCCTGTACCACTCAAGTATAGAAAACGATGAGCTTCCATGTGGATAACAGTGAAGTTGATAGCAGCTTTTGTGCACTTTTCCTCTTCTTGGATGTAATTCCCTAAATAATATAAATTAATTAATAAATATAGGGATAAAATGCAAAGACCTTGGAGGACAATCTGGCAATATTGCAGGCTCTGATCACTGAAAGGAATGGGAAGACTCTTGGTGACTTCCATACGCATTACATTAGAATTAGACACATTTGGGTTTTTATTTCCCGCAACTGAGTATCTGCATATTTAAGTAATTAACAAAAAATGTCTTGGATTGGTCATGCCAGCTTGGTGCCTCTTCCATGTTAAAGAAACCACTTTCTAGGAAACCAAGTTGCTAACATGAAGAACAATTAAAAATTGCTAATTTTTCCATTTGTACCAAAAAAGTTCTAATTTTATAGAGCAATTGAGGAAAGACCTGTATGCAAGACTATAAAAGTACAACAAACCCACAGCCTTTCATATAACTTCTTGTCTATGTGCAGGTTGTGACTAATTATGCCAGAACATAATTTAGCATATCCAGAGAACTGGAAAGTAAAATCATTCCATATATTTTAGTTACTCCTAATTTTTGTAAGGGCATGGCAGTTGGAATTTAGATTTATTCTTCCATTTTATTTTATAATGCACAATAGCTTAAAT
The DNA here is from genome assembly GCF_030463565.1 of Pelecanus crispus. Lineage (NCBI taxonomy): Eukaryota > Metazoa > Chordata > Aves > Pelecaniformes > Pelecanidae > Pelecanus > Pelecanus crispus. The sequence goes on along the minus strand of NC_134651.1, from coordinate 7,657,126 downwards.
TAATTTCTAGTCCATTATAATGCAAGGAAGTTACATGGTCTGTTAAATGTTGCTCTATCTGATGAACACCTATACTTCTGCAATTACAGGGGCCATTTTTCAGAGAAATAGGGCAAAATGATGAAGTCTATGGGACTGAAGGATACCTTCCAATGTAGATATGATTCTGGAAGGCCACTACCACTTTCCGTGCTATGAACCATAAGGGCAGCCTTTATGGTTATTATCCCAGTATTCTACAGACATACAACATAACCTGCCAACCAAAACCCACAAACCTACAATTATGTGGTGTAGCAACTCCAATTATTTACATAAACATTTTCATTTGGTACAATCATTCTCTTTGTCACCAATGCTCTGCTTTTACAGATGAGCCACATACAGTTCTGTTTATCTTCTGTCTTTCTACCTACAATGCATTAACTAGTTCCAGTGGCTTTCTTGAAAGCATAATGACTTTTCCTGTACTCTAGTAAAAATATATCCCCACAAATCAAGAGGAAGCAGGCTTAGACTAAGTGGCTGAGAAGATTTACATTCTATTGCTAACTCAGTTATTACTCTGCTGAAAACCCCACAGCATCAATATAATGAATCCCTCAACCTCTGCTGCTAGCACAATTTTTCTTCCCAACCTCATTGGCTCCCAACTTTCTGCTTGACCTTTTACAATCTGTGTGCGGCAGAACTTCATTACAACCTTTTAATGATGCACAAATGGCACACAACACCAAGGTCACAGCATATCCCCAGTAAGAACTTCTCCAACACCTCCCGAACAGACAGTGAGTTTTCATTTAAAGAGACAGACAGTCCAGTGGGGAAACAAAACCTTAGCATTTAGCACGGGTCTCAACAGCTACTAACACACAAAAAAGTGACCATGCCGTAAAATGAGTACCTGCTCCCAAAAAATGGTTTAAGAAAGAAGTTGATGTCTGAAGCTGTCAGTGACCAAATGAATAAAATGGCTCATTTAGGAAACTCAGAAAAATAACAGTATTTTTCTGTATGGAAAGATTATTCAAATCTTAAAAAAATAAAACACATACTAAGGGATTACCAGCATTCATCCATCTAGCACATTAGAAATCTTTCTAATGTCACAGCAGTCAAATGAATATCAGATGATGGATTCTATTCTATCTAATCACCAACTTTTTGTTAAAACAGTTCAATCTCTGTTCTGTAATTTTCCAGCTGGGATGTGGGGATACCAATGCTTAAGCCTATTTTAAAAGTATTTCAGGTTTTTGTATCAAGAGTGCTATATAAATGCAAAGCATCTCGCTATTCAAGCATGTAGACTGTAGAGCACATTTTTCAATATTGGTTAACGTTAAGTCACTGCATATATGCATATATTGCACCTCAGTTATCAGTGATGCATAGTACAATGTTCCAAATGAGTATTTAATATTACCATATAAACTTTTTCTATATGAAGTAATTAACACTCAAAAACCATAGAATCACATCTAAAGTTACCCACTAGGCAATGGTGTACTCCTTTACTTCTGACATTTTGATCTTCAGTTTATAATATCCAGAGTATTTCCATTCATTTTATACAGGTACATGCATACAAAGATATACTAAATGCACTTTACATGCCCAATTCTTTTCTTTCTTACAATGGGGAAACTAGGAATAACAAAATGAAGTCAGTGCAGTCAGACATACAACTGCGCAGCTAATCTGCGAGGAGAATTAGGACCCAAACTAACTGATATCTCATTATATGCTGCTACAGTTCCAGTGATCACAGAATCATAGAACACTCCCAATGAATGAATTCCTGTACCAGTGTCTCACCACCCCCACTGTAAAACATTTCTTCCTAATGTCCAACCTAAGTCTTACCTCTTCCAGTTTAAAACCATTGCCCTTTGTCCTGTCACTACAGGCCTCTGTAAAAAGCCGCTCTCCATCTTTCTTACAAGCTCCCTTTACAAATCAAAAGGTGGCAATAAGGTCTCCCCGCAGCCTTCTCTTCTCCAGGCTGAACCACCCCAACTCTCTCAGCTTTTCCTTCGAGGAGAGGTGTTGCAGCCCCGGGACCCTTTTCACAGCCCTCCTCTGGCCCCGCTCCAACAGGCCCGCATCTTCCTGGCGCTGGGGACCCCGGAGCTACATGCAGTACTCCAGGTAGGGTCTCACCAGAGCGGAGCAGAGGGGGAGAATCACCTCCCTTGACCTGCTGATCAATTAATTGGATTAGATACCTCACATTCTACTCCCCGAATTGCCACGAACACCACTTTCTACTCTTGGCCAAATTGTTTAATCTCATTGTACTCCCGTTTACCCATTTATAAAAATTGGGTAAAACTTACTTCTCACCTGTGGAAAAGTATGGGGATTGCTGTAGTCACAGATCTCTGAAATCCTTGGACACAAAGCAATCTAAGAATGCCATGCCATGTATATAATTTTAGGTACTTTGCTATTATTAAAAAGGAGGCATCAGGAGTCAAAGACAATCCCTGATACTAGTACAGTTTTAGTACTGGCATATTGCCCTGGATCTTAAGCAAGTGTGGGGAAAAAAAAAAAAAACCAAACCAACCCAAAACACATTCATCATGGATACTTGAATTCTGCTTCCTTTGGACAAATACTACCAGGGTCAAACTCTGCTTTCATGAATTTCAGAGAAGTAAATAATAAATTGTTCTGGATTTACAGCAACATAAATAAAAGCAGACAGTGGCTATATTCCTTTAAACAGTTTGTACAAATACACAGATTTGGTGCAAGAATATAATGCAAGTTTTACTACCCATGAAATAGTCTTGGAAAGCAACACATCTTAAATGCTCACTCTTATGCACTTAAAAAGAAAAATTCCCATAGTGCGTCAAACCAAAATTCTGGTCTCCAAGTTCGGCCAGGGACAAACCCCCAATGTAGTAATGTCTCATACTGCCCCAAAATACTCAGCCAGTCTCCAGCAATTTGTAGCTCACAAACATCTTGAGCTAGACTGGTGCTTACAGGTCATTAATGGATTACTCTTCATGAATTTTTCTCCTCACCTCCATCTTTGGTCATATATTCAGCAGACTTGGTTCATTTGGTATTTACATTACAGAATTAATTTGAAGTACAAGGACTGGACTATTGATGAGAAAAAGATTATTTTAAAAAGAAGTAAGCAAAGCTCAATATAATGCCCGACACAGCCACTAATAAAAATTCAAGTTCAAGGCTTGATTTTGATCTTGCCGTTCTATAGATCAGATACAACTTCACTGCAGTCGCTGGAGCTACATCAGCACAAGATAGTACATGATACGGAGGCAGCAAGACAGAACCCACGGAGGATGCAATTCCTTCTACAACAGGAAAATAACCCAACCAACCAAAAAAAACCCCAACAGACTAAGAAAGTTCACTGTGAATTACCACTCCTTTGCAAAATGTTCTTTCTGTTTCTTGCTAGAATAACTACTATAGCTAGGGCTTCTGAGGGAGAAATCTAGGATTTTATTTTAGGGACTACAGCTAGACTTCCCATATGCCACTTAGACAGTAGGAGGTTTATACACGCTGTATAAAGTAGTCATAGGCAGATGCTTCTATTCACTTTTAAAAACTTTTGAGTCTTCTTTTCCATATTTAGAAAAGTGCATTTCTCTTTCCTTACATTTTTTAAATATACTTAGTGGCCCCCAGCTGTGCATCCCTATCTAACAAGACTATGGGACACACATTTTATAGGATATTGCCTGGTCTGCATCTGCAGAACTCTAAAACATTAAGTGAGAAATCAAAGCCCTCAAAGCTTCTGAATTTTCTTGTAATGGAAGTACCAGGACTTACTTCTCTTTTAATTAATTAGATTTAAAATGGTCTTAAATTGTAAATTCTTGGAGGTTTTCTTTTTATTGCTAACAGGCCCTAAATTACAAAAAGATAAGACTCCATGGAAATCAATCGATAGTCCCAATACTTTCATTAGCATAGTCATGGAATTATAGAATAACAAAATGAATGTAATTAAGCAGGAGGAGAATAGAAACAACTCAAACAGTCAATCAGCAAATAATGAAGCTTAATGTATGAAAACAGAAAACAGTAAGTGTGGTTTAATGCAGTTTTTATACAAAAAAAACCACCACCACCAAAACATTCCCTAAAGGACCTGACATTTCTGGAATATATTGGAAGTTAATTTCTTATTAATTTGATCAGATTCACATAGAGCAGGACAAATAAGAAGATTCTTATTTTACTGAAGCTGAGACTTCTCTATGTCTAAAGCATATTGCTGCTTGCAATGGTAAGATTCTAATAAATTAACTTACTGGGAGAGACTTGATCAGAACAATATTATCTTTAAGTGATATATATGAATGTATACACCCAGAGATAATAGGAAAGACTTTAAGTTCAGTTTGTGGCTTGATTACAGAAAATTCAGGTGTAAGTATTTTTATTTATCTTTTAAGAGTGGAGGGGAGCAGGAAGATGTGTCGTACCTCTGAGGGAATGGAGAGGTTGGAGGACAGGGTTCTGGGCAGGCTAGAGAATGGAGATTTATGTATATGCATGTAGAGAAGTAAGGCCCAAACCTTCATGGAGAAGAAAGCTGGAGTTCAATCTAAAAAGCATGAGAACAAACTGGAAACCTGCATCTGCTGTATATGATACCAAGCAGTGAGATATATTTTATCTTTTTTTCTTTGTACATTAATTAGCAATGAAAATCATTAACATTAAAACCTGTACAAAATTATATTATGGAAAAATGCAGTCAATTGGCCTAATGGTTCACATTAGAGAACATTGCATGCATCATGCAACATAACTTTTCTAAAGCTTCGCGATATTAAAGGCTCCCAAAGGGATCTTGTAGAAACCCCATTCTTGGACATTTTCACAAACACCCAGACAAGAGCCTGAGCAGCCCCAAACTTTGATGGCAGCCCTAGTTTTGGGCATGACACTGGAAAAAACACCTGCAAATGTCTCTTCTGACGTAAATTATTCTGTGATTCTCTGACTGGTGGCTTACTCCTAGCAATTCATTCACACCAAAGGAGTAAAAATATTTTAAAATTATTTTTTAACCAGAGTTTGACTTAATTACTGTGAAGCCATTTTTAAATTTTGTTTTATGCTGGGTTTTTTTTTTGTTTGTTTTTTTAATTTTGTTTTATTTCTCCTGTTAGGCTGGTGGCTTTAGTCATGTCTTTTGGAGAAAGGAAAATGATATGCTTAAATCCTGGAAAGACATGGTTGGTATTGAATACCAGTTAACACAAAGAAATGCCCTTTTCTGCAAGGCTCTTTCTTGCAAATTCACTGTATGATCTCACAGCAGCAAACCTTAACAACAAAGGACTTAGAAGATCTTGTACAAGCAGCAAACGCTTACTGGTATGACGGTATTCTCAAACTCAGTGATCTTCTGCCTCTTTACTCCCATCTAGACAGAGTAACTGTGCATTACCAGGAAGCATCCCTATTGCTATACCTGTTGCACTAAAATTGTTTTTCATTTGCTCAAGTGGCTCCTACTAGATTAAAACCTTTTGAAAATGTACAGCTGATACACACATGGATGCAGCCAAAACAACTAATTGAATTAGGAACCTGTTTAGTCTGAATTTCATTATTAGTATATATAGCAATGGGGGAAAAAAAAAAACAATTAGTACATTGATTTTTACACTACCTTAATTACCAGAATGTGCTAACTGCTTTTCAAATACAGAAGTAGGAAGTCCTTTTCTAACTAAAAGACAAAGATTTTTCCAGAGCAGGGATTCACCCATGTGCAGTATGATGCACAATCAGTATCTGTGATATTTTATTTTATTCTGCTATTAGCTCTCCTGACAGTGAAAGAGACTTTTGTAACATACATAATATATGCTTAACTCCATATTCGTTAAAACAGTCAATTTAAGGACATCAAGACTATGTATATGTATACATGCATACATATATAATTGATACAGTTTATATCTATACATCCACACCATAACACCCCAATAAATCAGCAGAATTTTTTTTCTTAATACAGATACTACTGTAACCACTCAGCCATATCTTGCACAAGGTAGTGCCCCAAGTTGAAATGCTATGCTGTCACATGGCTCTTCAATTTTTTGTTATTCAAACTTGCCCCTTACTTTTTCATATTAAAAATTGGTAATGAGGTTCCCTTCTTGCTGAAGAACTGGCAGAAAGAATTCTATTACTCCCCTAATGAAGTCCCCAGACAGAACCGACAATTTTCTAAACAACAAAAGAAAAATGTTACTCTAAGCTTCAGAACTGACCCTATTGACTGAAAGCTGTGTCTTACCTTGTTGCAAATTAATGCACTGGGAAAATTACCCCACACCAAAAAGTCAAGAGAAAAGGCTTAAATGGCATTCATACTCCACATTTCCCAGTTGGTATTGTCAGCCGTTGTTTTGTGGCAAAACCAGTAACGTCTTAATAAGAGTATACAGCTGGAATTAAGAGACAAAATTGCCATCTCATGGCAGATCTGCCTGGGATCACTTTAAAAAACCATCTAGCACAGGTGGTGCTCTCCAAAAATGGAAAGCAACCATTTCATAGAGGTGTGGGAAAATGAAAATTGTCAATCTGGGCTCCCTTAAAGTGTCTGTTCCTTTCACATTGTCTCTGTTCCAGCCCCACATCAACAGGGTTAAATTTTCTTATTCAATAAATGCAGAACACTTTTCAAGAATAGAAACTCCTCTCATGAATTACTGCTTAGAAGTTATGTAGATACTATAAATGATAAGCCCTTCTGTTTTCATATTTTATTCTTCTAGTTCACTTTCTCTTTTTATTCTTCCTTTCCTTAGCATCAGTAATAGTGCAGTGCTATGTCTGCTACCTTGCCTACCTACAGTATTGCTACTTCTTCTTTCTCTGAGGAATGCAATATAACCTGACCTCCCAGCTTTCAAATCTCAACCCTCCTACTCCATTTAATACCTTTATTTTTGTTAGTTGTTGCTACTCTACCTCTTAAGCCATGTTCTGTTTCCACCCCTTCCTTCTCACTGGAAGAATCTGCTAACAAGATGTCTCAATGTTATGCTCATCTATTTTTATACCATAACTGTTTCAAATTTTTAGCACATTAAGTACTTTAACAACCAAAGCACAGGAAAAATACCAAGTACGTTAGCCATGAAGAGCTCTTTAAATGCAACTAGTTAGCACGAATTAAACAAAAGTGGTCTTGATTACAGAAGACATCCAAACTAAACATAACTAGTTGTTTTACTTTCTTGAGTTAAATTTGTTTAACTATAATTCTCAGCCTCACCTTTTAACCATCCCTCTGTGTCGCATTTACTTGGCCATCTTTTTTCACATACAGATGTTGTGCAAGCAGGATCAGGTACGATTTAGGAGCAAACAATAATTTTGGTTAATAGCTACAGAAGAGAGCTTGGGTTTACATGCTACAAGGCTAAGCACCAGCATGATCACCTCGCCCGATGCTGGCACCCAATGAGTCCCTGCTGGCCGGGCAGTCATCAGTCAAGGGTGGCCGTGTCAGCCACTGCAGATTTCAGAGTGGGCTCATGCTCACTCTGCAACCTTCCAACCCGCTTTTTCTGGATTTTTATCTCTTTTCATGTCAGTACTTTTCCCTTGAACCCTAGGTTTACTATAAACATCTCAAGATTCCACTTTGCCATTATTTATTTTCTTATATTGCAAAGATTTTGCTTATAGACAACCTCACAGCTCAAAAACATTGTGGGTTTTTTCAGTAGAACTAAGCCAGTCACACAGCTGTGCTTCTCAAACTTGGCTTTGAGTGAGACAACCAAATGCCTGGGACATGGGTCACAACCTGAACTCGGTATTACTTAGAATTACAGCCTACTTGTGTCATGAAAACTATTCAACATTTTTCTTGTATTTCTTATTAGAAAGCTAGACAGCTTATATTTTCTCTAAGTATTGAATTCCTATTTTCAAGTGTCCACTCCAAATAGGTTTTCTGCTCGTTTCATTTGTTTCGTTCAAATCAATTTGAAATCAGGATTTTATATTGCAAGACCAAGCCAATCTCATAATATTGCCACAGCATAATAACAAACTGCTGAAAGTTTCTATTGCAATTCTTTCCTTGTAGTAATTAGTAACTAGTGTTTTGCATTATAGCATTATTTAAATTCAATTGCTTGACAGACTTGCTGCATTATTAAACCTTTTGCTCTTGGGGCCTCTATTTGAATTTCTGGTTGTGCTGGTAGAATCTGCACAATGCTCTCCAATGTCAAGTGGCAATTTTCTGAAGTTCATTCTTACTGGTAAGGACCAGTACACCCTCACTGATAGCAAGTTCATTTGCTTCTAGGAAAGAAGAAAATGATTAGGGTTAAATTCCCTCTGGCCTTCATTATAGGAACAGATAGGAGGTTTCAAGTTGGTAACTTTCACTATTTAAATGTATTTAACTTTAGCAATAGAAGGCAAACAACTTGAAAAGCATGATGATTATTTGTGTCCCTGTTGCATACATTGTCTAGAATTGGGCTTTCAAAGGGGAGTGGAAGAGTACTTTAGAGAACTGCTTTTATTCATCTCTAGTGAAGCAGCTGAAAATAAAATACTGATTCAATCAGTGGCGAGATCCCCAATGCAGTGTTAATAGAGGAATTTCAGGACTACTGACAAGCAACAGGAGGCAAACCCTGTCTTCATACAAAGCAAATCCAGTGTGTACTGAACACAGTGAGATCATAAGGCTTCTGCTAAGGAAAAGAACACCTTATGTGCTGGCTTTTATAATGTGTAATACATTATATATTTCCACATATATTATACTAATTTTATACAAAGCACACATGCATTCTTATACCAACGGTCTTCTACAAGAAACACTAATTATTCGTAGGGACTAGTCACAGCAACTGCATGGGCCAAGATGTGTCAGAGATGACGTGATGGTTGGGAATGACAATGAGCCCCCTGTTGTGATAATGATCCATCTTATCATTTTAGGGGTAGGAAGGGACAAAGAAAACATGCAGTTTCATTAAATATAGTAAATCATTTAAGGACAGAAAAATTGTTCCTCCTAGAGTAGCTTCCTTCAAAATATTTGTATGGCTGTGAAGCAAACTGCAAATCCTACCTCATTTTATAAGATGGAAGCCAGCAAGATTAAAAGCTGATTTTCAGAAGAAATTTATCATGCAACAATTCATCATTCTCTACTCCTTTCATCAGAAAAAAAGAAAAAAAAAAGGCTCAAATTGTACTTAATCATTTTATATTTGTCTGTTACTGGAGCAATCCAGGTACAAGAAGAGTACTGGCTCGACCACAAAACTAGAGACAAATTCCTAAAAATATGTGTTTTAAGAGCATCCCTCAAGTTGTGACTGTACATAGATAGGTATACAGATGAACAGAACTAGCAGATATTATGGGTAAAAGAAAAGCAAAGAGATTGCTTTGATCCTTCAATCATAAGCTTCTAAGCTGAAGCTTTTTGTTAAAATGAGAAGGTAATTTTCAGCTTTTATGGTAAATATCTATGATCAACCATAAGGTATCTCTAGGTATCTTCTCTCAACACCCGCAGGTGACATTGTGCTGCAGAGGATGAGATGTACATGCAGCTTCCCCCAGTTCAGTTCCACCTGTTACTATTTAAATATATTTCTACACTTCAGAAATTTGTCTGCATTTTTTCAAAATGTGGAATCTGCTTGCTGTTTTTTCCAGAGGTGATATATTACAGCGTAGTTTTATAATGTCAAATCTTCCTTTTGCTTATCCCTGACTACTCATCCTACTCCCCCCTCTCCCTCAAGCATTCCCCTGGATATTTGAGACTTTATTACATCAGCAGACCAGGACCAGTAACACTGAAAACCAGGAGATTCTGTAGAGATAATCCCTAACGCAGTCTCTTCAGAGGCTCATTAGGAAATAAGCACCAGCTCCAAAATGAAGAACTATATTGTTGTGCTATTACAGAGGACAAAGATACATTTGGATGTGCAGCATGGAATACCTCTGGATTTTACGTCCAGTGAAGAATGCTTTAGACAATTATGGGTAACAAAAGATCTGTTGTCCATTCAGGTGCAGCAGACACTGCAGTAACTGCACCACCAAAATTCTTTAGCAGGCCAAAGAAGTGAAACTGGTACAGACACTGAGACCCACTCACCATCAGGGGGTGGATGCTTCTTGCAATGTCTGTCAGGACAGTGCGAATAGCAGTGTAGCCTATATTGTTCATCTTTTACAGACAGGGAAACAATTTCAGTTTCCAAATCTGTCAGCTTAACAGTTTCCTAGGCAGTAAACCAACTTTAAAAAGTTGTAAATAAAGTCATAATAAATGAAGAACCACCAACAAAAGTAATGTCAAACATGAACATAAGCCAAAACGCAGGATATGTTTATTATTCAATTTCTGTTTTCAGGGAATATACTTCTTCTTAAATGTGGGGGTGACCAGATCTGAAATACTAGGATTTTGGTCCTAACCTGATTTTTACCGTGTGTGTTTTACTTTGAAAGAAACCCATGATGATATTTCCAATCTCTCTCTTGCTCTCAAACTAATCATATCCTCCCACGTGCCGCTTCCCTTCAGGGGAGTCAGTTGGAATTACACGGATTGGACAAAGGCAAGATGAGAAAATACATAAAGAAAAAGGTAGATCAAGCAATTTTAATGACTAACAAAAACAAAACAGAAGTACCTTTGGAGTTATGCAACTTGAGACAGTTTTGTGAAGTTACTGTTACTATAGTTTGTACACTGCCGTTACAGGAGGAAGAATAATCAGAAGACTTACCTACCCCTAGGGAAAGTAACACTTAAGTGATTGGTAGGCATTTAAAAACTTTAATGCTATAATGTGACACAATTGCAAAATAAGCTATACCAGTGATGAAAGTATTAACTATGTCTTTCAAGCTCCAAGCTCAGAAGCTCCAAGATTCTCCCTGGTCTAGGCAAAGGTCTGACATTCATGCAGTATAGGAAGACGAAGGCTTATAAGGGGGGGAACACAGAAAGTACCTAGAGAACTTCAGAGTTCACAGATATGAGACTGCTCTCTGTGGGTTACATCAGGGAAACTTGTTATTCAAAAGCCGTAAAGGAAAATATTCCCTCATCTGAGTCATTCTGAAGAATTTAAAAGAAAACTGGTTTTCTAGAATAAATCAAAGAAAACAAACAAACAAACAAAAAAACCCAAGAAGCATTTCTGCAAGAAAACAAAGAAACCGGGAAAAAGCTTCAGCATTGATGCTGTTCCCTGTCAAGCTATAGATCTGAAGTAGAAGGATTCTTGCTGGGATATGTGCCACAGAGGAATTAGAGCATATCTAGACCTTGCAGTGTGGTGCATCACTGTTTCCTGCACACTGTCATGGTAAATTTGAAGAGTTAGAAGCTTCACTAAGATTTTATAACACTAATTGCATTGCTCGTTCTGTCCTCTAGAGTACAATAACTAAATTTTCAGTTACTGAAAGGGAGGACCTCTCTGTTTGAAGGTCTTGTGCTGCTATTGTAATTGTCAGTTTATCAGTCTGCTCCATAATCTATGTAGGACATTTTCTTAAAAATTGCCAGTGACCTATTTTATAAATAAAACACACTGTGGGTTGAAAGCAGGAAGAAAGGAATAAATACTATCAGGGGGAAGTGAAAAACGAAAGCACAGAAAAATACTCATTAATAAACACCAGCTGGCAAAGAAAAGCAGGTGTCTGAATGAAGTTCTAAGCTTTTCTGTAAGTGATGGAGGTAAGAAACATAACTACTTTCAAAACAGCTTGACACACATATTAATGGTGTTGTGTAATTTGGTTGGCTGCACCACTAGAGACCATAAACTTCATGACTCAGGGTGTCCACTTCTGTGATGTGGTATTTATCCTAAATCAAGTATTTCACTGGAAAAATAACCTTTCCATTTCACATAATCTGAGGTATGTTTCTAATTGGTTCAAGCATCGTTAGAAATTCACTGTTACTTGCTAAACAACAGAATAATTTGTCCTAGGCTTCAGTTCTGGGGGGTGGAAAAAAAAAAAAAAAGGAAAAAAAAAAGAACAAACTCAACAAAAACCCCTCCACTCTTGCAATGTTATCTTGCTGAAACCTTGCAGCAAAATTTAAAAACACAGCAGCTGTCATTTACCAGATTCTCCAGTACTCTTCCAAAGCCAGATAAGATGAATACCGAAATCTCTAAGGACAGTATATAAACTGCAGTATAAATGGGAAAATGTGAAACAGAATTCATTAAAATACATCAGTAGCTCTACTACCGGCTTAGAATGGATTGATTCAGGAGAAAATCCTGTGCAGAACTTACTGAACTGCTGCTGGCAGGCAGCAAAGGCTCAACATGTGCAAAAGTGATAACTGGTGAGACTGCAGAAGGCCTCTTGGCGATTTAAATGCATAGGCTGCAGACAATTCAGACTGATTCTCCACAACGATTTTTACTGTTTTATTTCATTACTTTCTGCAGCAAATGTCTGGGAACAGAAGGGTAGCTACATTACAAAAAAAAAGTATCAGTACCCTTGCTGCCTGCCCAAAAATTTGACTAAGCAAACTCATCACTTAAGTTGTGTCCTTGCAAGAAAGAGAAAAAATTCTATGATCATGACATGCTTTGCCAAGGTTGCTGACGGTAAGAGAGACCTTCAGGTCAGGAATATGTAAAACAAAAATGCCGAGGATCTATTTAGCTCTGCATACAATGAACCTTCCAGTCTTTACATTTTCAGGCATACTGAGGCAAAATTAAATTATGGGTTATTCAACCAAAAACCATTCAGTGAACTAATGGCAACACCAGATTTAATACCCTGAAACCCTGACCCATTATCCCATGCCCTTGAAAACTTTACCTGCATGACAATAATGGACTCTGATATTTTTCATTGACAGATAAAAAACAACAAGAGTGTGAATTTAGATACAGAGGTAGAGGTATTTGCAAAACACATTTGATATTCTGTTTTATCCTAGCCATCTAAACATGTTACGGTATCCTAGAAAAATTACTTGGGGTGGGGGTGGGCGGCTCTGGGTTGTGTAAATTGGATCTTACCTATCTGAATTTGATGATTTTAAAGTCTTGCCAATAAGCAAACGATAAATAAATCATATCCACAGCTGATCCAAATGGCCACATCATCTAAAGTCCTTAGGGAAGAGCAGAACAACAACAGATGTTTTGCGAATAGAACTATGTTAGCAGAGATGTATCAACAGAACTTTCAAATGAAGACTATGAGCTTACACTATACACCATTCTACAAGGTATGTTTTTTGAATAAAGCAAAAATGGATTCAAATATCACCCAACCTTACCTAAGGTAGTTTATCCAGGTATCCACCAGCTGAGCCCCACCACCAACCACTACCAAAAACACTGTTGCAAGGGTAGATCAGTCCCAGCCAGTGTGCAATAGCAAATCCTATAGACACTTCTGAGATAAATTTCTCTAATCGCCAAACGGAATGGGAAAACTTAGTGTTGATTTCCTAGCTACAAGGTTTCTTTTAGCACTTGTAATGCAACTGAGCTACCTCCAACAACGTTTTTTATTTGATACGGCGCTTCCCCGGTGTTTGTGCACTTCCTTGCATACAGTTTATTCCTCATCAGATGAGAACAAACACTTCACAATTTGCCACTGGCAGCAATGTTCCTGAAACTTTTTAACTGAAGAACATTAATGCTTTCTGACAAAATCCAGACCGTCTTCTGGATTTTCATTTCCAACCAACTAAAAATTATACTGTATTTTGAATGATAAGTCATTACTATTGCTTTCCTTAGCCATGCTTGGTTTGCTTGCCTGATTTTTTGCTGTTTATTCTTTACATTTTATTTGCTTAGATTCTTCCACTAATTATCTTAAGACATTTTCATCCATCATGGACTCATTTAGAGATGTGTCACAAGATCAGTTCTCCCATGTAAGAGTAGGTATTTTTGTAAATTAGACACGCAAATGCACATGGCCTATTTAATAGTTTCGAATTCTGCATGCACAGAAGTAATGCATGCAGGCAGCCAACTAAAGCCATTAGTATTGTGTTCAGCTTTTTCGTGTTTCTCCTGTAACAAAAGCACAAAATATGATAAAGGGCTGAAATGAAGGGAACAGAGCTATGCTTTAGCTAATTATGGCTAGAAAAAAAATACAAATTCATAGCTGCCATTTGTCACAGCCTTAACTTTGAATTATGGGGGGAGTAGTAAAACACCAGCATGACTTGGGCATATACCAACACACCATGTTGTCAGTCCCTTCTCGGAAATTCTTCCAGAGATAATACTTCTGGGAATGACACTAATTAGTCACCAATCAACATTACCAGCTCTGTAATACTGTTCCCAGAAACAACATCTTTCTGTAGTCATATTTCCAGGAACAATACATGGTATGTTTATAGAGCCAGGCAAAAAAGGTAATCGGTACGTAAATATACATGAGGCCAGAGAGCCCTGGTTCTTAAAAGGTAGAGACTTTCATAAGGCCTGTTCTTTGAAAACAACGTATTTTTTAGTCAGACAAAACTTTACTATTGATTAAACTGATACAATTTTTATCGAACTGGGCTCCTTTGCAGCATGAAGTGCACACCATTTTGTCTGTTGTGTAGCATACAAAAATAAGAAAACTGTGACTGATCTGTTTGCTTTGGTGCAATGGAGCCTTTTGCAGCCGATCTGGAAAAAAACCAATCTGCGTTGCATCCTTTACCAACACGACAGATACCTTCCTTGGTTTCGTTCACTGGGTTATAGGATTTGGACCCAAACAGCATAGTTTCAAAGGTAAACAGGAAGGTATTGGGATACTTAAAAGGCAGCTAATCAGGTTACAGATATTGATTTTATAGGGAGCTAGGTCCATAACTTGGTTAGGTGCCTTATGAAAATCCAAACTGCTGCATGGTTAGATGCTCAGGCAACAGTGAATCTGGCTCTAGCTTTTCAATAATTAAAGCTATTGCATAAATTCTCAATCATTTTATCATTTCAATGGAACTCCAAATCCCCGCACAAACTTAGATATTACTTCCAAGTCACCATATATAAATCCATTTTCTTAAGCAGATTTCTGCAGCTGTTTTTCTTCTGCCTTATGTACTCCAGGTTCAAGGAGTTATCTGATAGGAGAACAGTGTTTAAATAGCAATGAATTTAATTTGACCACTAAAGATAAGGTGAAAGTCACTGTACTGTAGCATATTAACAGTCACTTGAAATCAGCTGAAGCATTCAAATTAGCGCTTATGTTGGAATATGGCATGGATGCTAATGTAAAATGAATCTTTTACAAGTTTGTATGGATTTCCTCAAATACATATTGTAATAGATTTCCTTTTTAAAGCAGATCTAATTGCAACTTTGGGAAGAAGAATATTCCATTAAATAGATAGCTACATTGAAACAATTAACTGGAATTACAGTATTAACTACCTCATCAGGCAGATTGGGGCGGGGGGCTGTTTTATAAGCAGTCTGTGAAGGTAAAAAGGAATTAATGCAATTGTACAATTTATCATCCTTTAAGAGAGAGAGAGAAAAAAAATGTTTGCTCTACTTTTTTCAGCAGATACTGGAAGCACTTTCAACAAAGTTGAATCAAGTTTTGTTGTAATCTCACCACTAAAATACTTAAATTTTCGTATAAAGATAAAAATATGCAAGTTTTGCTTCATCCAGGATTTGTTACAGAGGGAATCAACAATAAAGATAATTGTGAACTATAAAATTTCTAATTGACTCAAATTATGCACAGTGGCTTTGTATTTTGGAGAAATGATCGGTGAAAAGGGGTACCTTAAAACCTTTACTTGATTCCAAGCGTAGGCTGCACCAGGAATAACTTCAGTAACTCTGTGCCAGAAGAATGCTGAAGAAATCACTTGGAAGGAAACCTGCAGAATGCATGCACTAATTTTCATGAAGGCGATGAGAATTTACTCACTTGAATCTTGGCTTTAGTTTAAGGCTTATTGGATGATCAAAATATTTTGGGTTATGTCCCTGGCTGATGTTCAGAAGGCATCCTTTCCACATCAGTGGTTTTCTTACTGACCACAGTTCAACAAAATCAACAGCAACAAAAAGTAAGTGGAAGCAATCAAAGCTATGAGGATTTTATTTCTTGGCCCAATAAAAGAATGGGGAGAATATTTGATTGAACTTGTTGTTTTTGTTAGCAGTGACTATGAAGGGGCCAGAATGTCTTGGTATTCATTAGACAATAAAATATTGCTAAAATATTGTATCTAGAAGACCTATCAATTGTTAGAGTTAACGGAATATGTGCTCAATGCTCCCCCCCCCCCCCCCTTTTGGAATTTTTGCTGTCTTTTCCCTTTGTGCTTGTTAGAAAGGGAGGACCAACATGGCTTAAAGATCACTGGCTTTGCAGACTGTAAAAGGAAGGTTTCTTTGTTTGATACCAACTGATAGATAGCAATGACAGCTCACTTTCCAAAATTTTATTCCTGCCTCTTCATGGAGACCTTTAAAGAGGAACACATGCCTATGCAATCTCCCTTTCCTCATTTGCTGCAGGCAAACTTTGACAATTCTTAGCAAAAAAAAGCCCACAAGCAAACCAAAGAGTCTGTGAACAGCAAATCTTTTGTCAAAGATATTATGGCCCTCATGCAGCAAGAAACCTCATAACATTTTTACCTCCAGAAATGCTCTCAAGTGACCGCCAATCAAATGAACATAAACATGGCTTTCAGTCAACCTGTTAGGTATTTTGTGATAGAGGATATAATATATGTATCAACTACTATTAGAATTTTCTTAGACGACCATAAATGTAAAAAGAAATCCATTCATATCAAATTCTACTATCTATGCAAGATGGCTCAAGAACATATATACTCAGATGTGGCATATACAGCATTAGAAACTAATAAAATACCAGCTAATTATGAAGAAACAGCCTGCAGATCTGATTACAGATATGAAGCGTGTCTCAAGACTTTTAAATTTATTTTAAGTAATGTTGGATTATGTGTCTACACTCTTATTTCCAGAGCTGAAGGAGAAAGAACATAGTATTTTCTTCAGTACTGCTCTCTATGAGAGTGCTATTTCACATTTACAGCTTGAGCTCCACTAAAATGCTAATGACAAATTGTTATTAGATGTCAAGTAGGGGGATACATCTGTCAGGCAGAAGGATGATAACAACCTTCAGGACTGCTAGATCTGGACCTGCATCAGAATCTGGTGTAAAGCCAGGAGCAACAATTCAGGAAAGCCCAGGAAGAAAGGTTTCTGCCTGAAACTTCCCAGCATGCAATCACAAAATCAGAACGAGAAGTATGTGCAGTAATCGGATGATCCTAGGCACTGTTTGAGCAAAGCTGTGTGGTCTTAACCTGTACCTGTTCTCTGTGCCTCCACTGGTTAATGGAAGTCTTACATACAATACAATTACAGTGTCCAGAACACAGATTGTCTTAATAACTGCTTTTTATAACTAATATTTTGTTTGATTGGGCTAATCTTCTACTAGAAATCTGAGCAAGTTTTTATGCTAGCAAGACCATTTCAAAAATTGCATTAATTAAAATATATTCCTACGTTTTTCTCCAAGGGAATTAAAATACAGTATTCATGTTAGGATTCTCAAATGACAATGACAACAAAATAAGATTAATAACTGCTGCAAACAACTTGCCAAAGAAAATCATCCAGCTAATGCTACAGAGAATGCTTCTGCCAACCCATTGAAGAAAGCAGCACAATTCAGAGATTGTTTCATTTACTTTGTGTAACTATATTTAGCAAAGATCCTGGGCCAGAAACAGAGATGACAAATCGAGGTGTAAATTATAGACTACTAAATGGGAAAAAGGCAGAGTAAATTGGCATAAGCTGGAAAAAAGTAATTTAGAACCTGAATTCCTGAAAATGGCTGTGACATGGAATGTAAGACCAGTGATGACCCTCTGGCATGGTGTTGAGGAAACTGGTACTAGAATTCTTATTTATGTATCCCTTTAGTTGGAAAATGACATATTTTCATGATTTCTAAGTGAACATTTAAAGATTTATGGAAGTACTTACCAAAGACTTGCATGCCTCAACAGCCACACAGTATATAAGATCAAAATAACAAACATACAAACTGCTCGGCAGAATGCAAATACAAAGGGTATGTGCAAAAAGAAAAAAAATTAAATAGCTAAAATTGAACTAATAGTATTATAAACTTTACAGCACAATTTTTTTCAGTATAGACTTAGCTTTTAAGGAAACAGACATGTCACTTTGACAATATAACTATGCACATTTTAACCAAAACTTAATTAAAAAAACCCCAAACCTATTCAGTGAATAATAATGGGAAAGTATTACATTTATTTAATCCCTCATACAATGGAGCCAATGTGCCTACCAATTGGGCTATTCACACATAAATTGTATTTAATGGCTTCCTGTTAATATGCTCTAGTTATATAATGAAAACACAGCAATCTTATAGCTCGAGCATCCTTGTTCCTCTACTGCCATCAAACTGAGCAGTAATTGAGTCACTCAGGAAAGTACATTTGACCTTGAAGCTTTAAATTTTTATTATTCCACCATGTCACAAAAATAGATGTAAAGTCCTCTGTAATTTTCTTTTTCTTAAAAGGTGGGAGGCAGTAATAGATCTTGCATTTTAATAGTTTAGAACCAATACCATTTTCACGAGTATCAAATAGAAAATTGTGGTTCATTGCAATAAAAACTGAAGCTGGTGATTTTTGCAATGGTCTTCTGGCACAAAATGAATTTTTTGAAGACAAGACAACAAATAATCAATAAATTCATAATTTTTCATTCAGAAAACTAGAAAGCTTGATGAAGCAAAACCTTAGCTCACATAGGTTCAATTTTTTAATTGTGTTTCACCAACCATAAGCCATTCAACTAATAAGCAATTCAGAAATTTGTCAGAGTAGAATTTATAGCTACAGGAAAAATATCAGTTAAGAAGAACATGTGAGGCATACAATAGGCAGATTTACTGATACACACCTTATTCCTACAATATTTCAAAAGGCAAGTCCAGAGTACATGACACTTCCAGGTGATTTTCAAAGCTTTGTTCTTTATAGCGACCATAGTGGAATATGCACCATGTAACGCAATAAATTCTTGGTTTGATTGTACCAACTGGTATTTTAGACATTACACAGAAACAATTAGGGTTTTTGGCCAAAAGGGTTATCATGCAAATCTGTCTAACAAAAAAGCTTCCTCTGAGCCAAGACTATTACGAAAAAGAAAGCTCCCTGCCAAGTCCTGTTTCATCTCCTCTCTCCTTCCCCGCAAAAAGAGAACAAATGGTCCCAAGTCTTCTAGTAGCCTAAGTAGTCTCTACAGCTGAAAGCTATCCTAGTGTCACATCTCAGCCTGTGATAGCTCAAATAAAGATAATTCCAACTCCAGTGAATACATTGCACATCTTACAAGCCGTACTGCTCTTCTTCCGCTCAAGGTGAAAAAAAGCTAGCTCAACAGAGATGTGGCCGATGGTGGGCAAAGCATTAATTAGCAAGGCAGAGACACTGAACTTCAGCAGATCCTAAATGATGTGTTTGATTCTTAATTACCAAACTGACTTGCTAGTTCCTGAGTTCATGCTTGAGTATATCATAAAGGCCTTTTCATGTAATTTAAGATTCAATCAACCAGCAGCATCTTGCTACAGTGTTCTTCAATATGTTAGCTAACTTCCTTTTCTTCAAAGTCTTACTAGTATACATGACTAACAGCACTATGCATACAGAAGGAAATAAACTGAATTTATTTTGGTGTAACTCCATGCAGAATTTGATACAATTCATGCCAGTAGCAATAGTTTCTAATCTGAGTTTCTTTTAGAAGAAGGACTCTCCAGAAAAAGTCAACAATTCCATTGTCTGTATTTCAGTAAAGTTATATCTACCCACTTTAGTCAATTCAACATTCACATTCACTTTATCCAAGCTTACTTATGATTCTGTATTTGCTAATTTATGTTCAATGTCACTCTTACACATTATATACAAAATTTAAAAATAAATAATCATACTTAAAGTCTAATGGATTTGATCTGAATTTACTAATATAAATTAAACATGTCTAAACCAAATTTTACATTATTGACTCAAGTAATGGTAAAAACTATGTCACATGGGAAAACCAACAAGTTTGTAACCTGCTGCACCATCCGCTACCCAGAAGATACTACAACAGATCTCAGAAAAATACCGCACAAGTCAAAGAACATATTTAAAAGCCAAATGCATGTATATGTGATAGACTGGTTTCTCTGAGATACAGTGCTGATGACCCTAACATTCTGGACTTCATTGCAACAGACAATACATATATGTAGGGCATAATTACTCTAAGTTATATATGGCAATAAGGATAGTGTTTGGTGGTTTTAGGGGGTTTTTGTTTGTTTGTTAGTTTTTTAAATATTTGACTGAATTTCACAATGGCTAACTGCCCATAAACCCTTTTTTTGGAATTATTCATTGGACCTTTAAGGTATAGCTGTCACACAACTCAAACTTTCCAGCCAGACTAGCTAAAATGTCACCTTTCCACTGTATATAGGTCACACATTACAACAATGTTGAGATTTCCATGGTGGCACCAAAAGCTATCAGAAATGGCTGCAGGATGTCCCCTACTTATTTACATATTTTAACAAGAGCCAAGGAAAAAAGAAAAGGACTATTTATCCATGGGGCCTGGAGAACCTTTTGTTCTATTAGACTATAATTATTCATTGTATTTACCTCACTTCTTTTTAAACAAACATGAAAATATAAGTCAAGACATTGTTCTCGCTAGGAAGGACAATAAATACTGCAAGCCCAAGCTGTTTATAACAATATGCTGTAACTACATATGAATATTTTTCCTTTCCAAATGATTGCTGAAAAGATGCAGTAGCACATGATGAATTAAAAAGGTACTATTCTCTATTTATAGAACACCAGCATAACTACAACACAAAGAATGCACTTATTTCCAGCTATGTGTATACAAGGAAGAGACTAGCAAATTGTAAAGCAAAAAGAAAACTGCAAAAGTAGTAATTACGAAGATGGAAAAAAAAAACCTTATGAAGAAGGAGTATAAAAAATAATATGCATACCTTGGCTAAATAATTACTAAATGGACTCATGATTACTGCATACAAGTATTTCAAGGATGTAAACACGAGTGAATTGCAAGGGGACTTTGCTAGCATTAATGGGTTGAAGTAAAGCAGAAAAAAGTTTAACTGTAGTACTTTATAGTTTTGACTTGTAAGCAATCCCAGGCCCTTTATATTCTATGTGTCTGGCTGGTGACTTTCCATAAAGAGTATCAAATACCATAATTAAGCATACTTTTTTCTTTTAAAACACTACCTTGCAGTACTACAAGCGGAATGTTATGACTCTAGGTTTGTTACATATTTTAATTAAAAGTTCAGGGAAAAAAACCCACTCAACAATTGTATTCAGTATTTTCAATGTTTTCATAGGAAAATGAAGGCAAAAGACGAGAACAATAGTACAAATTATTGAAAAAAAGTAGCATTAAGGATCTTGACTTGTAACTTTCTTATCCAATCCCAAATTCATAACACATGCCTCAGTAAAGTGAAAAGGAAAAGCTTTTTAAGCACTTGACAAGGACATGCACCCTTTCTAGAGTTGATGGAAATCCTTGTGTATATGGCTGCACACAGCAGTACAGAAATGGGTAATGAGGTTAAGCAAAACAAATCACATCTCAACAAGATCATCAGCTAATGCTTAAATGCTTTGGTTAATAGTTAAATGAGAAAAATTCATTGATTCTACAACACAGAGACACTACCAAGAACTGGACAGACACCACCAAATGCATTTTTCCTCTCTGAATCACATGGATAAAATCCTGTTCTTTATAGTTGGAACAGGTGGCAAGAGACCAGCTTAAGTCACACAACACAAACAAATTGGGGAACTTAAAGGCAGGCTGCTCTGGATAGCAAAACTATTACATTAAAAAGTAACTAAACAAATTCACACAAGAAAGTGCCATCAGGAGCTGTTAAGCATAAAGTCAGTCATGATAGAACTTTCTGAATCAGATATGAATTTGCATCAGTCTGCAAAACCAAATCAATAAGCATAGGGAGTTGGTTGGGATTTGCCTTACATTGTTCAGAGGTATAGAACATACAATCCACATGGTTACCTAACTTGAGAGCTCATGGTGCCCAAAAACTTCTGAAAAACCTTAAATGGTGCTCCAACTCACATATATTACTCCTCTTTCCCCTTGCTCCCCTTTTATCAGGGCTCTCATGTAGCCTAACTATCCTAGCTAAAGTTCTTTTCCTTCTAAGTCCACTGAAAAGCTTTACAGGATTTTATAAACATCAGTGAAGCCTAGCCTATCTCCTCAGCATGAAAAGTGGAATTGTTCTATCAAATTATTGTGATTAAAAAAATCAATTCTGATTTCTTACAGGACAGTGTTCATAGTTCTGCTAGTTAAGTGAACCTTAAGCAGAAAAAGCTTAAGGAACAGTGTTCTTCCTTTTAAAAATTCATTGGAGTAGCACTAAATTAAATTAGTACCAAAATTAAGACCGAAGCAGCCCTCACTGATCTGAGTAGCAGCTTCTGCTTATTGACCACTCCACAAAATCTAGTTACACCTGAATTAAATTCACTAGTATAATGGTCCTGCTCCCCCTCAAGGCTGATACAGCACTGAAGAAATTTTAAAGGTGCCGGTGTTCATGTCAAGCTTGCTTGGAAAAATAAAATAAAATGCATTATCTCCACTGTATAATTTTACGCCAGGTAAACAATTCAGTTATGGCAAGGGTTGTAAACTTTTTTCAGCTGCCACTTGAGAGAAAAGACAGTGTGTAGCACCTCATTGGATCCACATCCTCTGAGAACTTGTGGAAGACAGGTAAAGTTTCTAAACACTAAGTGTTCAGTAAACCCAATCTTTGTTCTTTTACAAGAAAGGGGAGAACAGAAGAATCATCGAACTTTAGACTGTTCACTTTATCAATTTTCAAGTAATCAGAATCATAAAACTACCTATGAGCACTTGAAAGATGACATGGATCAAGGTTATTTCAATTCATAAGTCAATCATATTTTGTAGGTGAGAAGGGAAGTAGTAATTTCATATTTTGACTTCAGAAATGTTTTTCACACAATCACACTTTACATTTTTATAATCAAGACAAAGAAACACAGTATAGGTCTTAGAGAAGGAAGCAACAGAACATAATTCCAGGACAAGTCATACATTTTTACACTTTCAGCAAGAATAACCATCTGCACAAATGCAAGATACTGAAGAGTTGGTTGTGCATCCATTCTTTCAAAAAGCCCCAAAATCTAGAATTACAATGGATCATAAGTTGACCACCCTGTATCAGCTGTATTAGACAAGACAGACATAATTATGGGTTATATTCATAATATTTTGTATGGAAAACAAGCTAAGCTTTCCATCCTATTAATTAGTGGTAAGGCCTACAATACAGCCTACGAAACCCAGCTTTGAGTACTCCATGAAAAGTGTGGGTTAGTTGAACCACAAGTCTGGAAAACACCATCTAAAACAACACATTCCAGGAAGCTATTTATGATTAAAATAGTATCAGACCAAGAGGACCCAGAGCAGTAACATTTTAATATGTAAGAGGTTGCTGCAAAGATGAAGGGAATAAAATATTCTCCATATCTCAAACGTACGTGCGGCAAACAACAGTGGGATTAAATTGCAGAGGTAGAAATTTTGGTATACAAAATCATGGAATCACAGAATGATTTAGATTTGTATGTTCTCCTGGAAATCTTCTGATCCAAACTCCTCAAAACAGGGCTGACTCCAAGTTAATACCTTTAAAGTTATACATTAGGAAAGAAAATCTGTTTCATGGTATGGCTATAAGAATAGACTGCTTCCAACTATTGGTATCTCCACTATTTGAAACTAAGAACAGATTGCACGGGAAGACTCTAAGAATTTTTGCTATGGTTGGGAAAAGGAATGAAACCCTTGAGGTCCTGTTCTACAGTTTGTGACCTTGATTCTTTAGCCCCTTCATACCTAGCATGCACATGAAAAAGTATTTGCCTCAATGATATTTAAAGATTCTGCAGAGCAGCTTTGTGAATGTTTAGTGAGAAAGTACACGTAGGGAGATTCATACATCACTGACACCAGCCATGAAAAACAAACTGCATTATTTGCCAAACATCAATCTATGAAATATCATTTAGTTGTTTCTCTGCAAAACCAAATTAATAAGTGTTATTGTATGAAATATTCATGAATATGCATTACTATACAAACCTTTTGCACAACAGCTGTGAGTTGTTTACTAATTCCTGGTTTAAATCATAATGACATTATTCTGAGGAGGTGAATATTGCTGTAGCTATGACTATAAGTGAGGATTAATCAAGTAGCCAATGGAGTAAACAACTGCATTATCACCACTGGTATCACAGGATCTTGAAAGCCACAAAAAATTTCATTAAAGTAGAATTTAAATTTCTATAGAAGCAGAAATTTTCCTTTTGTTCTGTGGGAAAGTACAACAGGTGGAAACAGAAAAGGGTTATCAAATGTCTCAAAGAATATTTTTTCCAGACACGTTTCAGTGCAAGCTCTGAGAACAGAAGAAGAAGGAAATTTACAGAGGGAAGATAAGACGGAACCATGAAAAATGAAGGACTTGGGTTTTTCACCTTACTGAGATCTTTCACTTCAAAATAAAAGAAAATACACATTTTGTGCAAGGCAACATCCAGGTCTAAATTGCATAGTTGTCAAGTAAAATCTGTTATTTTCATTTTGTTGATCCCTGTACTAGAACATGATTGCCTCTTCAAAATGAGGAGATCCACTACCAGAATTTGTGCACACACTTATATGAAAACAGACAGTGCCTGTGATGAGTTACAAGCAGAGCACGAGTTTCACACTATTTTTAAATTCTCTTTAAGCTTTCTGTTCTCTTCCCTGTTTTTCCCTTGGCTGCTCACTTGCATTTGAACATTAAGGAGATTTCATAAAGGAACTGTACCTCTACCAATGATCCTGTTTGGGGATCCCTGAATTTTGCATCTTTCTATTTGATCATTCCAGAACAAAATAAAACCTCACTAACTGCTACAGGATAGTTCCTGTGATGAGACAGTGACTACTACATTGAAATGCCAAAGTACATCCAGATCCTGGTGCACAAAGATTCACGTTTTAGAACATGGTGCTGGTAAGAAGTCTAACACTCAAGGAGAAGAAGTTACGAGCAACTGATATAGCAGTCTTGCTGAAGTGAATCCTGGATCTGGTGTTCACCTAATTTTGCATATAATTAAAGGCTAAGCTAGATTTCCTTAAAATTATGGGCATCTAAATGATGCTGAAGGTAAGGTTAGAATAATTTGCATCTCCTTCTGAAAGCTTCAGGAGACCAGTTCCAGTCCCAGTTGCATTACAGTGATGACATTAAAACCTTTATTATTCACTTCAGTAAGAGATGATTTCTCACATGATGTGAAGTTACAGTATCTAGCTCAACATTTGACTCTATATACATGTGCAAATTATTGCTAAACATAAACAAGACCCCAATCCTACAATTTCTTATGGGTAACCCTTGCACAAACGCACAATACTATGTATTTGCACAAGGATACACAAAACAAGTTCTTTGATTTTGTTTTGCAATCACAGAAACTTCAAAAGGAAATGAATAAATTACAGTTTTTCTAAATAAATTTGCCAAATAACTAACAGCAATTTTTCTGTTATTAAAATGGCAACCATGTAGTCATCTTTGTTTCCTCCTTTCTCCCTAGATTTTCTCTGTCACAATTCCATGCCAAAGCTGGCTGAGATATACTTCTGGATATCTTTCACTGAAATGGGTTCACTGAATGGGTTTTGGACATCCACTCTATGCTGGAGGAATGGAGATTTTGGAGAGAGAAAGATATGCAGTTCCCAAAACGTTGGCTCTTCAGAACTGCCTGCCCTCAGGAACTGATTTTTAGATTTTATGTGGTAGGTATTTCCTACTTCTATTTTGTCACATATTTTTTCTGCTCTTGCAAAATGCAGAGGTTTTCATAGCCATAAAATTAATTTTTTTACTTCCATTATTAATATACCAGTATTTTGACAGCCATTACAGGAATGTTCATTAATAACATACATATTAGGGAAACCGATTAATATGATGCAATAAAGGGCATGAAATTAATCTTTTATAGAATATAAATGAAAAGCTTACATAAACTTTGATCTTCTGCCATGAAGCATTCTGCAGGAATTTATTTGAATTTATTTGTTATTATAAACAATGTGTTTACATGTCACACATATTTTAGACAGGAAACTTCCAATAAATCTTTCAGTTAAAACACATCTGTAACTATGTATGGTAATCCTATACATACAAGATGACTTTTATCAACTCTAATTGTTCACTGATAACACATCTGATTATTTGCCCCAAGGCAACATTATAAATTCTAAGTTGTTTTTTCACAGTTGTAATTACCATATGTTTTCATTAATCTGATTCTGTTAGCTCACTCTTTGCTTAGTGATCTTAGTGTCAATCAATTATTCTGCCAGCGCATGCATCAAACCAATTAGAATGGATTTGGGAAACTGGAAATGTAATTTTTTAGTTCTGAGGAATTGTTCCAACAATCTGAGTCACAAAGACTGCTTTTTAAACATAAGTGACAATACGAGCCCTGTGTTTCCAAGGAGCGTAATTTATTCATCTGTACAACATCCAGTATTTCTCTGTCCATTCTTTAAAAAACTGCAAGCACATAGATATCTGTTAAAAATATTGGTTAAAAAATGGTAGTTCTTTTACGTTTTGAACGTGTCAGAAAGGGTAAAGGAGAAGGTGCTCTGGAGCAGCTACACACTTGATGGTGTTTCTTAGCAACAACTTCTCAGGGAACTGCAAATAGGATTCAGGCAGTACTTTCTAGCTCAGTAATTCAGCTCTTTGCCCCTAATTAAAATGACCCTGAATCTCTTTTGTTTACGAATAGCATATTTAATCCAAAAGGTCTAGGCACCAAAGATAAATTTATAATTAATAAACACATGCTAAATTACTACTGTAATTTTGGTTGTGTAAGACAACCCCAGCAAAAATATGAACAAGTTCTGCACTCTGTAGCTGAAGCAATTTTAAACAACATTGACTGTCATTCGGGGAAAAAAAAAAAAAAGAGGAAGCCTGTATTGAAAACAGGAGTGGAAACTAAGTTGTAATTGTCATAAGATAGTAAACAGACTGTTTATTTTTTAACTTACTCTAAAGAAAGCCTATACATAATTTTTGTTAAAATATGTTTTAGCAGCATTATAAAAATGGAAGATTATTAATCCCAATGCTGATAATATAAAACATAGTTAAACAATAAATTTTTACATGACCTTTGTTGACAGTATTCAGTTGAGGCAAAAAAAAGTTTCTTTAGTTCTTGGCTTTTATTACAATAACTTACCCACGGTGCCAACTTTAGTATATAGAATACAAAGTACAAAGTCTGGCTGTAAAATAGATCCTACATGTTACTCACTTAACCAATTTCATTACAGTTAACCTACAGCATGAACATCACAGAAATCAGAGCAGGTACATTTTAAAAAGGAGCCTGCTAAATGCATCTGCTATGACCACACAGATGACAAACTCATAGTACTTGCAAAGCACTGTTGATATAAAGCAGGATAATATGAATCAATACTAAAAATAAAAATGAATATTCAAATTTTGTTCATTTCATCAAATTTAACTCAAGAAATATATTTGTCATTGGACAATTGCCTCATCTTGATAGTGTTAATTAGAGATTATATGGAATGATCTCTGTTCTTCAGTGGAAGGACATCAATGGGGTGTTTGAGCGGGAAGACATATATCTTGGATTGCAAACATTTTGTGGAAATATCTTAGTTAATAGCATCTTTCTGGATCATGACCGGAACCATCAGGCACTCCTACTTCTCCAGTAACTAGGAAGGAGATGCACTTGTTAAATCTATATGGCCTCAGGGTATTTCAGAAGCATCTGCGCTAGCTAAAGGGCTGCTCCAGTCTAGTAAATCCCTTGAATAACACCAGCAAAGCAAGTGGCTGATGCACCTCCATACCTTCACTTGGGAAAGCATCACAGTACAGCTGTTCATTTGGGTGGGTTGCAAATTAAGACATCTCGGAGCATCTCGCCACCTCCTACAGTCATCCAACTGCCTATGTATTTTGGTGGCTGATAAAGTTCTAAGTACTTCCTATCCAAGTGAACACAAACTGAATGGAAATTGAGTGCCTTCTTACCAACTTAAGATTTTGCTTGGTGCTTTTATTATGGCACATTAGTATATTTTTATTCTTGGGTCGTCTCTATCTGGAACATAGCCTAATTTACATGAAAGCAGCCAAGTTCCATTTCTGAAGGCCAAGTATTTAGTGGGTTGCAAGTCTCCAAACATATCAGAGACACCCCACCACAGGAAATGGAAAGCTGAGAGCCTTTCAGCTGGCTGCTCATCCCTGACAAGAGGATTTCTACCTTGGCCATGGCTTTCACTGTGTCCAGTCCCATACGTAGGGGACCCAACTTTTAAGAAGATCACAAAGGAATGGTCACTGGCTTTTAGGATCAATTAAAATTCAAAGTTTTCTACATTAGGTGGGTGAAGTTTAGAAAATTTCATTTCACAATGAAGTGTGGAAATTTTGGGGGGAGTTTTTTTAATTTCCAGTGGAAAGAAAATTGCAGCTTTTGATTAGCTCAAAAGTTACTTCATGTTGTGAAGACAATAATATCTTTCCTAAACTATATGAGTTTATCCAAAGGTAATCATGAAAAAAGTGATTGAGAATACAGCCCTAAGGAGGTGCAGGGTCCTCTCCAGTGGCGCTGGTCTTCATTATTCTTTAAATCTTAAATTTGCCAAGCCAATTTTCAACGCTTGTTTCTCATGTTTGATAAATGGATACACCGCTCTTGCCGAACTTACTTTTATGATCAACAATTTAATTGCAACATAGTAAATATTAAAAATTCAGCCTCCTAATTCTATTATTTAAAAAACAAAATGCATCTCAAATGGTCTGAAATACAACTTCCATGCTAAAGAGTGAACATTTATAACTATTATTTATAATTCTACATTAGCAAGCATCCCTCTTTACATTCGTGGCTTCAACACAGGCCATAAGTACATTTATAATTACAGCTTCCATTCATGCAAATGACAGTTATGCCTCGGTATTTATCAATGGAAATGCTAGAGAATTCTAAGTGGAGCATGACACATCCAAAATCATTAAAAAAACCTCTCTATCAACAGTTGACATACAGTAACACATTGAACAGAGTTAAATGTTTGTCTTTGGAGATTTTGTGCATTAGCTTAAAAAGTGATTGATAATGCCAGAATTAGTGATGGATTTGTCTGTGGTTTGCTGTTGCCTGTTTATCTGAGATGCATTACTGGAAATAATCTCCCTGCGAAACAAACATCCCAATATAAAAACAAGCTTAATTAGAAACTCAATCCAAGCAAGCCATTTACAAAATCAAAAAGAAAAATGGAAAATTTTCCTTTTTTATTTTTTTTTTTTTTACAAAAAAAAAATCCTACCAGCTTGCCTTTTACAGAGATAAACATTTCTGTGTCAGACTACACAGGTTATGTCTGTTAACCTAACAGACATTCACCTTCACGAACATTAGCACAGAAAAGACATATACTGACAGTCACTGCCCTTAAAACAACGGTTTAAGCCAGGGTGAAACACATCAAAAACGTGAGATTAAAAAAAATAAAATCAAAGTTCACATGGGGCTGTCACATAGTTTTAGATAGCTAAAGCCTTCTTGCATTAGGCCGCTTCTGAAAGGTTCAATCCAATAAATTCTTTAAACTATGCCTATAAAATAATTCATACCAAGTGTTCAAGGTTTAACGCTACAGTACAGCCCTGGGTGGGACAGCTTGCCAAAGGCTGCAATTCTATTTAAGAGTTCTCTCTGAACTCACCAGTTCTTATGTATCTTTATCTACAAAACACATATGAAAGCGTAAGTGGCTCAGCAAGTGGCAACGCAGTACAGAAGTCCTCAGAGGATTACACAGATTTACTTGCTAAGCCCCCAGTCAGTAGTGTTATGGCTTACATACGTGTTTTCACACTAACTGCTACAGTGATTAAACAGCAATGAACTTTTAAAATACAGTAATGACTTCATAAAGTCCTTTGCTGCTTTTAATCTGTTCTGCCATAGTTCTCCTGACAGTCTGATCCTTCCTTCAGTGGCTCTTCAGAGGCTTCTCTGTGCAGCTCCTCAGGGTTGTATCCTCAATCTTCTTTATGGTTATCTTTGGATAATCTTATATACAAATGAAATTTTGCCTGAACAAGATTTCAGATTCCACATGAAATCTCTTCTTTCTGTGAATCTACAAGGGCATGTGGGTTAAGGCTGACATACCTGAACCAGCTTTACTAGAACTCCTCTAGGTAGCAATTCAGTGATAATGATGTAGCACAAACTGGCCAACTAATTCAACTTAAGTTTCACAGTGTTTTTCCATAATTGTCCTGGTTTCGGCTGGGATAGAGTTAATTTTCTTCCTAGCAGCAGGCATAGTGCTGTGTTTTGGATTTAGTAGGAGAAGAATGTTGATAACACGCTGATGTTTTTAGTTGTTGCTGAGTACTGCTTATGCTAGTCAAGGACTTTTTCAGCTTCCCATGCTCTGCCAGGCGCACAAGAAACTGGGAGGGGGCACAGCCAGAAGAGTTGATCCAAACTGACCAAAGGGCTGTTCCATACCATATGACGTCATGCTCAGTATATAAACTGGGGGGGGGTGGCCAGGGAGCAGCGATCGCTGCTCGGGAACTGTCTGGGTATCGGTCGGCGGGTGGTGAGCAATTGCATTGTGCATCACTTGCTTTGTGTATCATTATTATTACCATCATCATTATTATACTGTTACTATTAGCATTACTATTTTACTTTATTTCAATTATTAAACTGTTCTTATCTCAACCCAGGAGTGTTTCTCACTCTTACTCCTCCGATTCTCTCCCCCATCCCATCGGGGTAGGGGGAGTGAGCGAGCGGCTGCGTGGTGCTTAGTTGCTGGCTGGGGCTAAACCACGACAATAATCTTACATGAAACTTCAGTTGTTCCATCATTACTGCATCACTAATAAATAATGCAGAGGTACGTCTAAATATGCTACGATCACATCTGCAATGATATTCAAACATAACCTGGCACACTTGCTGTCTTAGAGTTTAAGCTCTTTATAACAGTGGGTTCTTGATGCATGTTTAGGTTTCTTGGTGTTATGATCAGTGAAATAATGGGTCATAAACCAAAATAACTAGAATTTTCAATTTAGCCTAATTCTATTTGTTCCATTCTTACATTTAAATTTTTTTCAGCATCATAACTTCTTACTGTAATATCATAACCTATAGATGTTGCACACCATCACAGTGTGGCTCCAAAATTTTAAGATATACCTAGAACAATAAATATTTTCCTTGAACAACATTTTTGGCAATTTCAGTGATGAATGGGGTTCCTAACGGGGGAGAAGTGGGGGAGCTTCTGGGTTTTTTTCCCCAGATACTGTATAAGAGATGGCTTGGAAGTCCAAAATACCTCTAACGAATATCCATGAACATAGCATTAAATGAAAGGAAGAATAGCTTCTCTGTGGAGAAAAGTTAACCTGGGGCTTCCACATGATACTGCAGAAAAAGCAGAGTATATAAATATCTCAAAAGCAAAGATATGCATGGCGGTTTTAATCATGCAGATAGAGACTAGCTCAACGGAGCAAATCACCTATACTGAAATAAAAAAACCACAACCTTGAAATATTTAAGTGGTTCTGCATCTATCATTCTAAAAGACCTAATTTCAAAGCTAAAAAACCAAAACTTAATTTCTAAAAATTCTAAGTTCATAACATTCAAATTCTTGTATTATATTTATGAATTACTGCCTTTTACTTGTACAGTAGTACAGCAAATAAATATAGGTAAGAGAAACTAAAACCTGCAAGTTATATATTAGACTTACTCTGTATATCTTTCAATAAAGAGACATTTAGAATAACATGTCATACACTGTTCATTATCATCATCATATAGAGCCACATTTACAGGCTAGCAATATCTTTTTATGACGCTCTGATTTTAGAGTTGCTTTCAATTGTTCCTCCCATTAAAATTAGAGTTAAAAATATTAATTTACGCAATGTGAGCCATGGAATGACTTCAACTAAACTAATGAGCATAACCTTCTCAGATGTCATCCATATTCATTTTGCAGATTGTGGCAATGCTTAATGGCAGAACTAGAACTGATGAAGCCTTAAGCTGTTTTAGTGCTACACTTCATAAACCTGTGAATTCAGGAAATCTTACTGTTGCCACCTACAGCAAGCACTGTGTATAATGTTAAGTAACTGCTGTAAACTTCATTAAAGCCATCAAGGGATTTGTGCACTTAGTCACAGCAAAGATTAGAAATAACATCACCAGTGTCCATGCAGCACCCTTCCCCAGCTGCAGGCTCCCCTTGTCTGGTGCAAGTGGAGCGCTTATGTCCTCGAGGTGGTGATGGGCGTAGGTCAAGAGCATGCACGGCAGCATGCCCAGCCAGTGCAACTGTCCAGAGAGCACAGCTTTGTATCTTCTGTCACCGCACATACTATGGGAATCACCAAGAAGCGGCAGAGTCAAAGGTCCAGAGCCCCATGACCTCTGCAAAAGCTTGCGTAATGCCACCTGAAGATGCTGCCTAGGCTTACACTCCTTATGAGGTGACTCAGTGATACCCAAGCCATACTGGATATTGGGAGGTAGGTAGCTGCCAAAATATCAGCGGTTCCTTTTGGAAAATTAGTTTTATTAGCAATCTCATCCAGTCTTGGGACCAGCAAATACGGGGCCGTTCAGGACTACTACAGACAAGTGGGTTTGTGTGAAAACAAATGGGGAAGAAGCTATTACATTCCTGATCTTAAGCTAGATGCACCTTCCTGAGTGGTGCTAGAAAATAATTCGTGTTCCTGTATGAAATGTTGTATCCTCATTAAATATAAACCATGAGTTACTAGTTTAATATTCCTTATTAGTAGTATCATATAAATATTCTGATGAGCAAATCCTAAAAGGCTGCAATCATACTCCTAATCCCTTGGCTTTGAGGACACTAGATTAGAAACAAATGCCTGATAGTACTTCTTAGGATCAGAGATTTTCCTCTGACTAGCCTCTCATACACTTATCTCCAGCCATCCAGAGACACACATTTGTTAATAGTATCCACTGGCTAGAAACCTTACACAATATTTACACCTTTTAAAAATTACAGTCACATTGCTTCTCAATTACAATACTTCACACACAACTTCTTCAAATATTAACTTTGCAAGAATCTCAAGAAAATACAGCCTGGATTCATTAATGTTTATAGGATCATTCGAAGTGAGAATATCCTTTACAAACAACTCAAATACATGTAAGCGGTCACCGAGATCCACAGTTTATTGTTATTTTAATCCTTTCACATATGAAAGGACACAAATTTCTGTTAAATATATTAACCCACTCCTGTATATCCATAGTCCAAACACCATTACAGAAGCCATCAATGTATCCGGGAGCCACCAAGCCCTAATCCTGCTTCTATACAGTTCTAGACATTAGTGCTACAAAATGTGAATATAATTAAGCAAAAAACCCTTTCCACTGGACACAGATGCCTGTGGCTTCCAGGACAAGCAGCACAAACAGCAGCCTTCCTCTTGGTGATTTTTAATTGGAATTTTAATAAAGGCTCTACCACAGTGGAGCAAACTGCCGTTAGCACAGCTCTGACTCTTCTAATCAAATTCCTTGGTGATTGTTCTTGGGACTGACTGGAATACAGAAAGTTATTTTAGCAATATTTATATTTTCTCTGATTTATAATTAAAACTTCTACTCAAGTAAAAAGACCAAAAAATTGTAACATCCTTGCATATATTATATTGGATGGCTCAGGCTATGAGGTCAGATCAGGTTTTTATAATATTTCCATTCCAGCAGCACCCAGAAACACTAATAACTGGAATTATAAGACAAGTGCCAAACAGGCTCACTGTGCATCATTCTTCAACACACATTTTGCTCTTAACACAGAGTTGCAAATTCCTACAGAATTTCAGTGCATTAATTTCTTTCAATAAAAATTTGTCCCTTATCTCTTAAATGATTGTAGTAACAACAGGTTACAATAAATTCAAATAACTAAATTTCACTCTTCTTTGAAAGCCTCCTCATCTGTTTACCAATTTCTCTTCATTTTTAAAAGGAGATGTAGCAGCCACTACATTAATATTTTAAAGTGCACACTTTGTATTTCCTGTCTCAACCTGAATCCAAGAGGCAGAGAAAAAAAGAAAATCTTAATTGCTCTGTAAATTTTACAATATGCATGTAGATTTCTTATATCAGGCAAATCAAACTATAGACATCAAATGATTTCATTGAAGTTTTTTTTTTTTCTGAAAAGATTCTTAAAAATTGCAGCTAGATATACATATATATTTGTCATCGGTTTGCACTCAACAAGCACTTGGGTCAAACATCATTTCATATCTCTGCAAATTAAAACCTCTCAGTAAACGGATGGCTATCCTTCAACAGCAAGAGATGGAATTTATTAGATCCCTTTCTTCAATAGCACAGTGAACCATGTAATTGATGCAAATAATGCAAAACATTATTAATGCTATTGCCTCTGCTAATTCTAAACCTACCATGCAGTTTTTTAAATCCACTGTGGCCATTTCTATTACTTCCCTCCACTCTTGTTGGCTGTGCTTCATATTTCTGCATCAGAAACTTCCTTAAAAAATTTTCCAACACAGTCATTTCAATGAAGAAAAACATGTAAATTCTGAAACATACCAGTCAATTTTTTTCAAAACTAAGAAGGAAGCTAGAAGTTTAACTCCAAGTAATCTATCCATGGTTCACTGGTTACTTAAAATTATGACTTAGTGAAAGTTACTATTTTTTCGTCTAACATTTTTATCATACAACTAAGATACATATCTAAGAAGTCCTTTTGAAAGGACAGTTCCTCAAAATATTTTAAATAAAAGTAAGCATTTTAAATGCTTTGCATCAGGCAAATATTGCTTCGCCAGTGTCACTTCGCTAGCAAAAAAAAGACTAGTTTAAACATAATTTCTACTTTATTTTCTATTTCTGATTATCTGAATCCAGTTTTCAAGAATGCCCTTAAAACCACACAATTCACCAGTGTGTGATGTTTTGCAGCAGGAGGGTAGGCATGACTGGGGGAACACAGGAGCGCAGTGCCCCTTCTGCATCAGCAGCAGCCAGCTGGGCTCTTATGATTGTGCAGTAATTTTCCTTTCCTATTTTGTAAGGGCCGATGAACCAGGAGACATGATACGTAGTTTAAACGAGGTGTCGAGCAACTCGTAGGAGGGAAGCAAGTTCAAAAGAATGTTGTCTATTTAGTTTTCAGGATGGCAATTGTAGAACTGGTCTCGGCAGTAATGAAGGGCTGAGGTGCTTATGCCTTGCATCCCACAGAGTACTCAAACATGTCTCAGTTTCATCGCTTAGACACTATTGCAGCAAGAGAGGTTAAAAATAGCACACCAAACCAAAATAGCATGCACAGGAAGCCTTGATTTATAAAAACTATGTTCCGAACTGATGAGAAAGAACCTCAGGACATTGTGACTTGGATACTTACTTGAACTGTCGCAAACTGCAGAATAATAAGTTAACTAAACCTGCCCCCAGCTTCCCTCTATTTTCTCTTCATGCGAGACAAATCGCCACCTAAACCAGCAACATCTCTGGCAGAACGTGCTGAATTTTGGATGTCAGTATTACGCTTTCAAGATTTAGCCAGTTCAGGCTTGACAATTTGAGCATCTGTTGGTCTTATTCTTTTATCTGATTTTCAGTCCTCTCTCAGAGGTCCACTTCTATGCTCCCTATGAAGTAGAAATATTACAAATAAGAAGATAGTGAGTGACTTGCCCAGCATTTCTTTGGTAGATGCTCACACAAATGATTCAGTTCTTCACTACTACTCTGAAAATGAATCATTTTCCCTAAGAAATAACTGGTTCCTCAAGAGCAATATAAGAATGAAGACTAGAAACAAAAATTCCCAGAACCAACATCTGATTAACTGTTTTAAATAATAATTTATTTACAGTTTGAATCTTTGAATATCTCTTGCTCTTAACAATTCACAAAGTTGTCCTTCCATTTTTAAAATCCATTATTTATGGATAAAAGGACAAGTTCAAACTGCATTCCTTCAATCAAGCTTTGCTCTGCAGTAAGTGTTTGTTTGGGGTTTTTTGTTTGGTTGGTTTGGTTTTTTTTTTTTAAGAAAAGACTTTGACTTTGCAATATTAATATTTTAGCATCAACTTCGTGCATCTGAGCAGTTGTTGATTATCACATATGCTCAGTGCTATATATGAAAATTCTGTAAGTGAGAACTGGTGTTCAGAATGAAGAACAAGCAAAAGAAACAGCTTTTCATGATCATTAAAGATGCATGCATTATTATTATGGTAAAGCATTTTAATTAAATGCTGTTAATTAACTGCATTTTTTTGTAAAGATGTATCACATCTCTCATACCTTGTTTAACTGGCCATCATAGTAGCAGGGGGGCTTGCTCTTGACTTCTAACGGGGTTGCTGTAACATTAACTCAGACACTACCATTCATAACATCATCACTACAAACTTTCATGCCCTCCACCCTATCCCTGGCATTCACTTAACCAGCCTGGGTGGTAAAAGGTAACCGTGACCACCCATTTCAGAGAGGCTACAGGCTAAACCATGAGAATGTTGAACATCTTTATGGCCTTTTCCAGTTTCCAGTTGTGCAAGCAGGAGAGAAGAGTTCTCTTGCATTCACAGATCCTGCAATGCTGCACCTATATCACACTTAACCTGGTGCTGTGCATTTAAATGTCCTTGCAACACACTTGCGTGACTACTGTTAGAAAACAATAATGAGAATCTGCTAGCTACATAAAAAGCCCACCTAACCCAAAAGACAGAAGGTAAAACGTTTAAGTGTGTTCAAAATACACCATCATAAACAACTAGAAATGATCATTTACTTTCATATCTTTAATTATGTTAAAAAATAAAATTAAAAAAGTAAAACACGTACTATGTGCAACAAGGAAGTCTCAAAACTAATGCTGTGGGACTAGTGCCTCTAATCTACTCTTTGAACTAAGAGTCAAGGCACGTTTCTGATCACTGGCAACAACAGATCGGTACATTTAAAGATGCATTAATGGAGATCGCTAATGCCTGCGTTACACAGCAGACTCATGTCTTTGACACACTAGCAAGCATGGCTTCAAATGGAACCAGAATTTCCATTGCAGAGAAATTCTGGTTAAGGGGCGATGGGAAAACAAAACAAAACAAACCCCAAGCTATTGTACCACATTCTGTTTCAGCTGTATCCGTGAAATTCTACCAAATCATTTGGAAGCTGTTCAAGTATGATTTGGAATAACAAAAAGCACAGCTTCCTTTCAAAGCCAATATCAACTGTTATTTTCCACAGGTCAGCACATTTAATGCTCTCAAATCTGGAAAAAGCTTGAGCAGAATGCAATTTCTTTCCATGTTTTTTTTGACAAAATCAAGGAATATCCATCCCACAATACTCCCACCTCCATTTACTTTCTCACGTGGGATTCTGGATCAGCCTGTCAAGCCAGAAAGGGAGGAAATGCTCTTTGTGGAGAAAAGAACAGAAGGCAGGCAGGATGGGGACTGCAGAGCAAGTTCCTCTGCTGGCAAAAATGCTCTGTCTTCCAGATGGTGGGAGAAGGGAGCCGATTACATTCCTGTGGGAAGAACTGCATAGCCAAATATTTGTCAGGTGCTTCAAGTCTCTTGCTCTGTGCAATTGTTCTGCCCTCTTCTACTCCCTGTTGTTTAGTACAGAAGCTCCATTTTCAGGACAAATTGACTGTTTAGAGATTGGAAGAAAATGTTCCCGCTGAGGCCAAGACTAGCGGACATTTCTAGGAGTGTAACTTAAGCACACTTAGGTTAATAGGCCTAGGAATCAGAAATCAAAGTAAATAATCTGAGGGAAAGTTTAGTTTATCCCACCTTCTGGCTAATGTCCAAGAGTGCTAAAAGGCAAAAAGGGAACCCAAGGTAGCACTGAAGACCCCAGTTTTCATAGCTGGACATTAAGCTTGCCTCAAGTTCCCTGTTTTCCCTTAAAAGGTTGAACTGCATATAGCACTAGGTACATGGAAAAGGACTACTCATTAGAGGTTTACTGTATTAGGGGTATAAAGAACCACTCCACGACTGCTACAATAGCACCACTTGAAAATTGCCAAGTACATTAACAAAGCTGCTGTGTGACACTTTAAAATCATCGCTTTAATCACATGCCACTCAAGATCATACAAAATCATAATAAACATCAGACTGACCATTTTAGAGTGCCCACCACTACTCTGAAGCATGTAATTTACTGCAGAGACGCAGGAAAAACAAACCACTTTCAGCAGAGCATTTCTAGAGAATCAAGGCAACCTGCAAATATGGTCAAATCCAATCTTTTCCTGCCAAAAAAGGAACCATCCCCACCGAGTTCAGATGGGTGAGCTTCCCTAAGCAGGTATGAAGCTTCCATAATGCCCCTGAGAATGTAACAAATGTTTCATAATGATATGCATGAAAACTTCAACTTCTTTATTCCGTATGCCTGAGCAAAATAAAATGTTTTTGCTATCATATGATCTTAGCAGTTTTTAATGTGTAAAGGCAAATAAAAAAAACCCTAAAAATGCAGAGTGTCAAATCTTCAAAGATTCAGAGTACAAGAACATATGCAGGACCCATCCCTACACTGACTTTGGAAATCAAAGGCCTGAGATGAGGAAGGAGTCACTCACACCAAGCACATGGACTGAACTTGCACTTTCTACTGACTTGCCTAGTTGTGGCTCATTAGCTGCATTTCTTGTCACCTCATTAAAAAAAAAAAAAAAAAAAAAAAAGAGGCAGTATGCTTATTACCAATGATACATATTTGGTAGGCTTTTTATGCTGGTAGCTACATAATGAGTAAATACTTTTAGTAGCTATTAAATTTGAAATGCAAGGTAAGTAAAAAACATTTTTCCCCTGACACTAACGTGTTTCTTAGACATACCAAAGCGCTCTCAGCTATGTAACAGAAAAAGAAAAAGCTTTGTCTTAATCTGTAATGATATTTCAGAAATGACTTTTACAGTACAGTAATTCTAGAAACGATGAGAAATGAAGACTAGCAGTGACAACTGAGTTTAGAGTTAAGCTGAGGTTCGTCTGAGGAGAGCACAGCTACCAGCATAAAAATATTCTTCTGCTGAGAGAATCGAGTTTTCTTGAAATAGATTATGCTCTTCTAGTTTACAGTATTTTCACTTTAAGAGCAGAAGAAAATCTAGATACACCCCAGAATAGACAAAACAGATATGAAGTGCCTACAAGGTAGATAAAAGAGCAACCTGGAATGCAGAGAAGTCGCTTATCCAAGGTACGTTACTGCCCTGGCAAGAAGGTGAAGATCACAGTAGGTGCAACTGGAATATCCAAAGTACGTACAGAAGTAGTACACTATGAAAGCCACAGAAAGGTTTATGAAAAGCTCAGGATAGTAGAACAACTTATGAGATACCTCCTCAATGTAATCCTCAGTATGATCAGAACTATTATACTGCCTGTTCAAAGTCCTGACTCTCATTGCAGGTGTATAAACTATAACCATTTATATCAGTGCAATCTGAACATAAGTTGATCCGAGAGACTCTCAGAGCCAGGAGACTTGGAAACGAGGAA
Source organism: Pelecanus crispus (assembly GCF_030463565.1). NCBI lineage: Eukaryota > Metazoa > Chordata > Aves > Pelecaniformes > Pelecanidae > Pelecanus > Pelecanus crispus. The sequence goes on along the minus strand of NC_134651.1, from coordinate 7,617,070 downwards.
AGAAAAGGGGAAAAAAAAAAAAAGATAAGAAGAAAAAAAAAAAAAAATCAGGCTTGCAGAGCTGAGGAGAAAAAAGGATTACCTTATTTCTCCTTTTGGATACTGAGGGCAATTTCATTCTTTCTCCCTCTTTGCACATAAAAAAGAAATACATGAAATAGGCCTACATTTGTCCTCCTTCCTCAGCAAATTATCCCAGTATCTCCAACGGGAAACCTGCCAGTAGGAGCAAACAACATGAGGCATAGCTAAACCCTACTGAAAGTCCAGAAAATATCAACTAAGAATTGGACTGTCTTTACTGAAAGATTCATAGCATATCAATGACTGAAAGTTCAGCATCATTGCTATTATCTGAGCAATACCAGGCAAGAATCTGCATCCAAAACCCAAGCATAGTTTGATTGCCACATGGTTAGATTCAAGCTGAACTTGGATCTCCAGAAGCTTTTACAGTCCAAATTCAACTAAACATCTTTAGTAGCTCTTCTATGAGCATAACTTTATGCAATATTTTCTGAATACCTACCTTTTTCTCTAGATGTTGCTAAAAGATGCAGGGACAGGAGACATTTAAAGGTTTTAAACTTATTCTACAGTTCTATAGGTCAAGTCATGCTCTTGTTATATCATCACAGCTCAGGAATTACCTTGAGGAAATCAGTGCAATTAATTACAAGGCTTCACTTCAATGAGAGAAAAGGAGAGTCTAGACAATTATCTCCAACACGGTCAAGTATTGTCATTCTACTTCCCCCCCAGCTTTCTCTGAGACAGACAATATCTATTAGTACCTTTTAACTAAAGCTTGAGACTCAAATCCTTATTTTCACACTAGTGACACCCTTACCTCAGTATACTTGTGGGAAAAAATTATTTTAAGATTAACTGTATAAGGTACCTACCGCTTTCAAATCCTACTGATACCAGGCACCCTTCGCATCCAGGCGGAATTCTTGAATAAAAGAAACATAATTTATATGCCCTCCAAAGTGCTCACTGGATGTGTCTAGTAACCTGTTTGAAGCTCTTCATTGCTTGTGCCAGATGGGTTAATTTTTTCCAAGTGCTAAATGAAAACATATTATGTTCACATTCAAATCAGAGGTATATTCCCAGACCAGAACACTGCAATCTCAGATCTAAAGAGACTCCGCAGCAGCAAATGTGATTTTATTTATCTTTGATTTCATGCCAGCCTTTGCTTCATCTGCAATAGCAATCCCATTTTCATGTGTTTAATTTGATGTAAAGGTGTGAAACTTATGTTAGTCAGCTTCCCTAACTAAAACTGTTATATTTCAAACTGCAATTCATGGGGAGGTTGGGGGAGGACACCAAATGATCTAACCTGTCAGTCACAGGCATTTTGAGATGCTTGATACTAATTAAGCATATCAGCTCCGATGCCAGACTTCTGTAAGACAAAGGGCTTCATCAAATTGATAAGACTCTGCTAAGCAGGGTTTAAAATTAATTCATAATGTCTTTTATGTTTGTCATGTTTTGTGAAAATGAACTGCCATTCAATTTTTCATAAGCTCTGCACAAGCAGAAGCAGCTTAATTTCAGGCAGTATGCTGACAGGCCTGGGTAGTTTTATGAACAAATTATGATTACACACAGTGATCAAGCTCCAGATAATTGAAGCAGCACACCAAACGATCCAGCATGCAAATATTAATGGATGTCCCCAAAGTCTCTTTGAATCTGCATAATCCAAGAAGTTTTAGCTTCTTTTTGCATTTGGAATATTTTCAGCATAAATAATTAAAAAGAATTATCTAAAGGATCTTCCAGTGAAGATCATTCCATCTTAGATTTCCTACTGTTTGGAGACAAAACAAAGTGAGCCTATGGCTGTAGCCCGACATTCAGAGCACATGCCTGGGAAGGGCTATTTCTGCATCCCATTTCCGATTGCAAAAATGAACATGCTCCAAAGTAAAGATTTTACTTATCTATTTTTAGGGGTGCTGAATTCACTGTTCTCTAATAAATCAGCAGAGTTTTGAGAACACAGCACCTCCAAAAATATCAGAGCCGGTGTGTGTCTGAAGTTCTAATGGCAGAAACATGGCCTGATAAACTAGGGAGAAAAAAAAAAAAAAGCCAATGGCATTAACTCTGCCTAAATGCCTAATATCTGACATACGTTTATTTTAAGGTATCTTGGAGTTCTAGAGTTAGCAGATATGTCTCAATGCAAAATACTGGTATTATCAAGAATAATCCAAAGGCCGTTGTGAAGATTTAGTTAACTTCTATGTCTAGTCTACTGGTGACTATCAAGCCTGTGAACTAACTAATCACAGTGAAAACCAGTAAAAATACCTGTCTTTAATATTAAAAATCTAATGCCACAATCTGTTTCAAACTGGCAATGAAAATGGTGAGACTCAGTGCTTTAGGCATTGGGGGAAAAAAATAGCATTTATATTGTCAAGGCAACAATGGATATATTTTACTATTATTAGGTGGAAAATTGAAGGTGCAGAAATCCTCCACTTGTTTTGTAATAGCTTGTTTAATAAAGGGGGACCGGAATAATCGTTTTTCAACTTTAATATTATTATAGAGAAAGAGAAAAATGGTGTCTGCGATCTAATGCTGAAAACCATTTTCCTGCTGGCTGTGAACAGCTATCTCTGTTTTGACAAATCTATTGCTGCAGTAATCAAAAGAAAAGCCTTTCACTATCACCTCATTAAGAAAGTCATGAGTGGTTTTCATTGATTAGCTCCTATTATAGCAATAATCCTCAATATGCTGCATGCTACATGTGAACACTGTTGTGTGTAAACAACCACCAGTGATTAGTGATCAATGAATAATTTTAGCCAGAGAGATAAGTGTAACTGGATGACAACATATTAAGAGCTACTTCATTCCATTCTCCTGATACTCAAAGGAAGAACAGAGATGTAGAGTATTATTCCACCTTGTTAATTACCATTTTCTTATAAACACAAACATTAGATTTGTATTTGGCATTACATCTGAGATGTATCCCCTCAAATAAAATTTTATATAATCAAAACTAAGTCCCGCATTGTTTTTTGCCCAGACTTTTAAAAGATTTCTAGTTATTAGTGTAGTATATTTTTCTGATTATTTTACAGATGTACAGAGAATGGCTGCAAGAGCTGCACATTTAATAGCTGCATCTGCTACAGGTTTTCACACTAATGAGCTGCAACATTAGAAATGAAAGGGAGCTGCAAATGCAGCATGTTCTGGTCAAGTTGTTTCTTCAGGGCCCTGGCGCGCTCGCAGGCGGCAGCAGCAGACGGCCAGTCCACACGAAGGACTGAACAAATGCAGGGGCTGGACTGACCACAGGTAAGCCTCATTTTCTGATTCAGGGGTTTGACGGTTTCAGCAGGTGCTTTCCGGAAGACTGACATGGAGTAACATTTCTAAAATCAGTGGGAGGCATGTGGCCTCTTCCCCCGACTCCACATCTGGTTTCCAAACAAAACATGGAGTGGAGCAATATTAAGCAAAACACAACGTTTTGCACTTTTGTGAGAAGCCACAGAGCATTAAGTTCAGTATTCTTTTAGCCAAATGCGTGTCCAATCAACAATAATGCTGGTCCAGTTTTAGAATTGTGTTCTTATCCTCTTATGGAAATAAAAGCATAATATTATTGTCAATGGGATACCCTCTCTCTGACATCTGTCTGTTGTTATAGATTATGTATCCACATTTTTCCATTGTCATCCTCCCCTGGTTTTAAGGCGACTCACTCTTTGTTCGGTTTTCCTTTCACTTGAATGCAAATCACAATGCTGTTGATGCCCACACATTCACACATAGTATGTTCTCAAACTTAGTAACATCTACATTTCAGATTCAAGTAAACATACCAGTAGTGTCACTGGCAGCCTAACTGTCCTGAAAGTAGCTTTAGTGGTAAATAGGAACGTCCTTTGATGTTTCTGACTGCTTTTGACTGTTCAGTCTGTGTCACAAATCCATAGGTGTACTTTATTCTTCATCTTTCTCTTCCTTCAGGCTCAAAGGTTACATAAATTATTGAAAAAAAAATTCACTGTGAAGTGAAAGAACTGATTAGTATTTCAGAAAAGCAGGTCCTCAAATTGAGTGATATACAACTCTTGGGCTATGAAATTTGATGTAAACTCACTGAAACATTTCACGAGTTTTGATTTAAATCCAGACTGTAGCAAGCTAGCTATGGGAATGGTAACGGAGGTGACTAGCACAACAGGGATCTCTAAGAGGGAGTAAGTGTGTTTTAAAAACCTACTTAGCTAGAGATATAAACACCTCCTACAGCGCACCGAGAGCGGAGAAGCAGTGAGTGGGCGCAGGTATTGCAAAGATGACAATTATACTTAACAATTCTTATAAATAGGGCTGTGTAACTGATGTGGGAAAACATGAGGGTAAGGGCATGGCTGGCCTACCCACATGGCTTTCATCCTGAAGACGATGAGATGGGCACCCTGCAAGTACTGGGAGAGAAATTCTCCTTATTTTATGCACTGCAGGATGAGACTTTTTACCATGACTCTTCACAAGGCCCAGCAACAGTCTGGGTCTTCAGAATCATAGAATCGTTTAGGTTGGAAAAGACCTTTAAGATCATCCAGTCCAACCATTAACCTACACTACCAAGTCCACACTAAACCAATCAAGGGTAGACTAGACTAAACCATGTCCCCAAGTGCCACATCTACCCCTTTTTTGAACACTTCCAGGGATGGGGACTCCACCACCTCTCTGGGCAGCCTGTCCCAATTCTTGACCACCCTTTCCGTAAAGAAATTTTTCCTAATATCCAATCTAAACCTCCCCTGACGCAGCTTGAGGCCATTTCCTCTCGTCCTATCGCTAACTACATGGGAGAAGAGACCAACACCCACCTCATTACACCCTCCTTTCAGGTAGTTGTAGAGAGCAATAAGGTCTCCCCTCAGCCTCCTCTTCTCCAGGCTAAACAACCCCAGTTCCCTCAGCCGCTCCTCATAAGGCCTGTGCTCCAGACCTTTCACCAGCCTTGTTGCCCTTCTCTGGACACATGAAGTGTGACCTCAGCCTGTTGCGCTGTCCTTAAGACACAGAAGATGTGCTGTTATGGCCTGAACTAACACGGCAGAAAGGTCTGGATTGGCACATTCAAATTTGGTTCAGCTGGTCATTTATGACAAACACTGATGCAACACTTCCAGTTTCTCTTCCAATTACAGTCAGAGCTTGTATCATTCTGTCACTTCCCCCACAAAATTACTCCTGATTTTAACAGTGCTTTCCCAGGTGAAGCACAAGTAATGACTTCTGGCAACACTCATTTCAGTATTCCTTGCCAACATCACACCTCTATTAAGGAACAACTGACAATCACAAGGCTTGCCGATGACATCCTAGGGCTTGTGTACCTTAATGAACTTAAAAGATCACTCTACATGAACTAACGTCTTCATTTGCGAATGCTAAATCCTCTTGACTTGAAAATTAGAAGCCTAAATCAGACACTTTGAAGTTCTCATTGTGAATCATTATTTTCTATTACTGTATACATTGTAAATTGTTGCAGATAAAAGCCTTGTCTTTCATTAACAACTGCTTAGAAAAGTAAATACCTTTTTATTAGCTACAGCATGTAAAGTTTTGAAAGTGCATTATTAAAAGCACCTAATTGTTCTTTGAACCAGTAAGCACATATTTCTCTTTCCAATTGAGAGTGAAGTTTCTAGAGTGCCAAAATATCCTACTGCGCCTAGCAGTTTTACGTAATGTTTTAATTATTTGTGCAAAGCATCAGACTAAGTTCTCAAGCCTTTAGCTTTCTTGCTTTACCTAAACAAAAGATTATTCACAGGGTAACACTTAGGCTAAATAAGAACATCTGGGGGAAAAAAAAAAGTAAAAATAAGGTCATTAAAGATATAGCTAGTTCAAAAATACATTTTGTTATTCTATCACCTACGTAACACATGATTATAATGCTGAAACAAGAGTATCTACTTCAGTGATAACTGCACTGAAGAGAGAAGTGTCTCTCTCATCTCAAGGCTGTAATGTTATTACAGGAATGGCACTACAGAACTAGGCACATACCTTAAGGCCTGCAGGAATGATAGATGCAACACACTAATTCCTGATGGCTAAAGGATGTTATTGCACCATAAAGGTCATTTGTTCAATCTTGTGATACATCTTCAGCTGAGAAAGGCAATTTAGAAACTTTAGCTAGAATGCTACAATCAACAAGTAAACTACAATGGAAGCTCTGCAGTTAAACAAATCAATGGCCAAAAGACGACTTCAAAAAAATCAGCAATACAGTCTTTTTGAGAGACAAGAAGGAGATCATGGCTGCTACTTGAATTAATTTGTTCTAACAATTTCAACATCTGTGATTCTTTATTTTGAAGTGATAGCATCAAATTTCCAGAGGACAGTAGAAACTGACACAGTAATTTGGAGCATAGACTAATAATTAAGGATTCAAAATACCACATCTGTAATTCTACGTATGTCTCAGTGTATGTATTCTCATGGGTTCCCCCTTGTCGCCCCCCCCCCTTTTTTTTTTTTTTTTTTGAGGGAGACATACAGAGAGAGGGAAAGAATTTGGTAGATCATGCATAACATTTGAAGCTGGACAAGCTTGTTTTGCAAAGGTTTGCAGGGTGTGTATTAAGCAGCATTAGTTTTCACAGAATACTATGAGATTAAAACAGAAGAAAAAACTTAAGAGAAAGTTTACAAAAAGTAAAGCTCATTTCCAATACGTAGATGCTGTTCTGGAATAGGAAGCATAAGACATCAATGCACAAAGTTGCTGTATGACATTTCAGAGCTGGCTGCCATCAGATCTCGAGAAAGATATTCTGATAATCCCTACCAGGAGCTGCCCCTCCACTGCCTCAGGACTTCCTCCTCCCCCTTCCATGCTTCTTGCAACAGCTACTGCAGACATGAGGCCTCTGCCTGGGCAGCGGCAACAGCAATAGCAAAAATAGCAAAAGCTGCCATCGGGGATTTGTTGTAGTTTACAGACCTTGTGCCCTCCCCTTGCTATGGCTCAGGAAGCAAAACAGTAAATGAGTTTTAAATAGAAAGTGAACTTGATTCTCTTCATGGCGACATTACTGTGCGTCCTTTGAGTTCAGTGTAGACTCTCCCAACTTAAGCGACATTTGAAAGAAGTCAAAGCCCACCAACACGACAGGATCTTTGCAATTGCACTGTCATTACTAACACCGTGGTATTACCACTTGATATTACCAATATCAAGTTGGTTTTTGTTTTCTTTCTTTTTTAAAAAAAAAAAAAGTCTTCATATTCCTTCTTCTCTGGCAATTATTTTTAAAATAACAGAGTAAATACAGTAACAGGTATTTTATTGAAATATTGTCCAGAATGAATACTTTATAGAAGTCTTTTTCCTTTTTTTTATTTTTAACCAAGAATAAAATCACTTTACCTCACATTTAATTAGATGTACTTAAAGTTTTTAGCCAAGGCAGCTTCTTAAATAATTAAGGAGTTATATGTAGTATAAATACTATAATATATAGTATTTACTTATAGTTTATGTCAAAAAAGGCAGTAGTGGTTTAATATATACCGAATCCTATGTTATTAATTTAGCTATATAGAAGACAAGCATTTCCTTTACTATTTCCATGCATAGCTTGATACAATATGTGCATCATTTATCTGAACACTGACTAAACAAGCCATGAAGGCATCAGGAAAGGATTTAATGTGACACACTACAGCAATGTTAACTCTACGGGATGTTAGGGAAACACTCGCTCCACCTGTTCTTTCAACAGGCAGCCTGTCATTTGAGTCAAGCAGGGTAAAATTACTCAATTTAACCAAGGAGACACCACACACATTTGCCCAAAATGTTTTCTTCAAGGTTCAGCTCCCTCACACAGTGCTTTCACAAGTGGGATGAGACCATCCATAAGGTTGATTTGGCAGCAGCAGACCATCTCACCAAATCAGTCCTGACTTTTCCAAGTGTCCATGCTGAGGTTTACTTGAGGAGCTGCTCTGACACCTATCCTGTCTGCTTTGCAAGAGCCACTGGCTGCAATTTAGGAGAGGCAACTATGGAAAAGCTCAATGTCACGTTGTGTTAAGAAGACTGCCCTTTTTTGTCTTTTTTCAGGTTATTGCACTCACAATGGAAGAGGAGATTTCTCAGCTTGGAGACCTTCTGGAGCACAAAAGGCGGCAGGAAGGGCACAGGAGGCATCAATAGCCCAAGGCTCTGGGATTCCCAAGACAAGCAGGGAGCAGAACTACTGTCAGCTCTCAGGGGAGAAGAGAGGAGTATGTTCACCTGGGAACCCAAATTTTGCACAGGTTCTCCAACTCATGGAGCCACTGAAAACTGCTGGACTGAGAAGGCAGAAGAGGAAGGAAAGATCTCCTCATTCAAGGGCACAGTGGGCAGGAAAGAAATTTGCTTTTCTAACTATTTATTTGAATCTGTCTCATTCTGCAGATCAGAGTTCTCCCTATTTCAAAAGCTACCCTATTCTAATAAAACCAAGCTCTAGAGATTAGAAGCCCAGTAGTATCTATCAGCATACTTATTTTAAGGAAACAGTGCTGGCAGTTACAAGCCATGGCTAACTCAGGATCCCGTCAAAACTTTCAGAAATGCCATCTGGTTAAATATACAGCATACCCCAGGATACAGTAAATGCATTATCCCTACAGGCACTAACGGCCGCTTTCAAGACACTGAGTCATCAAATATCAGAGCACACTTGCTGCAATCTCCCTGTGGAGTTGACAGAAAGACAACGGCCACCCCAGGTGGCTTGGGCCCACTTCCTTTCCACTGGAAATGTGGTGAGATTAGGGCCACCAAGCTCTTAACCTGGATACCTCAGTAAAGCACCTCAAACTAGGCGGGATGAACACAAACTGTCACTGACTTTGAGGGAGCTGTGCAGGAGCAATTCAACTCATAAGAGCATTTCCCTCGCTCACTGCATGCTGGCCAGTCACAGGCTTACTCATAGAATGAAGCATCCTCAGCATGCATCACCCTTGTGCTGGAAAGCAGTGGTGTGAAGAGACATAATTACTGTCATGTGAACAAAACAAAGAGTCATAATCACTTCCATCTGCAGTGGAGCCTATTTTATTCATCCTCCTCTTGAACTGCTATTTCTGGGGGTCTTAATAAAAATAATTAAAAAAAAAAAGTAAGAGCAACTTTGCTGTTTTTTTCTGTGCAGACGACCTTGCAGTTTCTGAATGATGAGCTACACAATACTTCACATATTTTTCTTGATGTAAAGAAGTAAAAATCCTGACATCATAGTGCCATGAAGGGATGTAACTGAACACAAGTTTACAGGGAGGTGGAAATTCTACTGGTTTTCCATCAAAAGCTAACGTGGCTTCCCTAGCTGTGGGACAAGGCGTTTCAGTGCCATTAACCCTCTAGTGCTTTTATTTTATCTTTTAAGATCAAAAAGCAAGTCATAAAGTTTATCCCACTTACCCTATTTCTTTCCTATCATGTTTTCGAACATGTCTGAAAGAGGTTCTCAACTATTATTCCATTACCTTAAGTAGTTAAATTTCATTTTCAGCAAGGCACTGTTTAATGAATATTTATGAGTAGATCCTGCAGTGTTCATTGAAACTGTAGACTTCTCTTCACAGCAGGCTACAGATTTACATTTTGCTTTTTATTACTAAAATGTTAGCCACGCAAATTGATGTCACTTAGCAAAGAAGATGACAGTTCTTCCTGCAACTCCAGCACCTTTATCTGAGTAACTTCACGTATCATGTTATTCTTTGGCTCTGGAGAAATATAATTTATATTTTTGATATGCAACATTTAATTAAAAAATACATAATTATAAAACTTTCAGCAGCCACAATTTACACATGGCAGCCTCAAGTCAGCCAACCACTGTGAGTAGTCTCCCTGAAGTCACTGAGATCACTGGCGTGAATAAAATTACTCACTTGCATAAGTGATTCAAGACAAAATTTTCATTACAACCACACACAGCCTGATGAACAGCAGTGTTAACTCTGAGGTTTCTTCTTCTGTAGGTACTGATTAGAGGCTCTTGATCCTAACAACAGCAATGCACATGAGCAGCACTGCGAGGTCATCTTGTCAGTTTTTTACTAGGTCCAGAAATGCCAAACCGCTCTCCCAAGTAGCGATGAGCACTTAAAGTTGTTACTCCATTGCAACAAACATGGAAAACTAAAAACGTCTGTATCCTTCTCTGTACTAACTTTGACTTTGCACTTGCAAAAGCAGGTGTAAGCAGATCTAGTTTTATTTAAAAGTATACACACAACTACCCATGTTCAGAGATCGTAGAGTTCATTTATTCTAAAATAGATGTGACCCAAACATTTTGCACACAGCTATGTAACTAACCAATGAATAAGCACCAAGCTCTTCTCTATAACCAGTTAGAGTCCAAAATGAACTTAAACAAGATAAATTCAAGTAAAGCAGCCCCGGAAAGCTGCTTTTAAAAAAAAAAAAAAAAAACCACCCCAAAAAACCCCAACCGCAACCCACCAAAAAAACCCCCAGACTCTGTAGTATCCCCAAATTTCCTTAATTTAACAGTAAAATTGAATGTCTTTTTCTTTAGAATAGCAAGAGATGTGAAAAATATATCAAAACTTCTATGGTGTCAAGCAGAGCTTCAGATACTTTCTAGCCTTTGCTTAGGACTGTTTTCTTCGTCCGAGTAAAATTACCCCTATAGGCTATGAACAGGTTGCAGCTGCCTGTAATACAGGATTTTGATGGGAGACATTAAAAACATGCTTTTATTTATCTATTTAAACAAGCTTAGCTGTCTTAAGCCATATATATTAATATAAAAAAAAAAATCAAAACACCTTTTCTGAAGGGCAAGATACACATTACACTCTTGGCGTTTCAGTACAAAAGAAGCAGCACTTCCATTGTATAACCTGTTGGATAGAAAGTTCACAGGAGTAAAAGTAAAGAATTTTCACATGAAATAAAAAACAACTGGACAAACTGGGCATTGTCATTTGTCAGTTCTAGAAATATTTCTGATGCAAATGATACAATATAATCTGACTTTCAAATTCCAATCAACATTCAGTTTTAAGCTCACAGTTCAGAATAGCTTAATCCTTGCTACTTCAATATTTTCTATGACATGGGGAAGCCCTTCTAAAGCTAAGACTAAGGTGAAATCTGTTTTCCGAGTTCAACAGTTGGAGCCTGCAGACCACGTCATTCCCTTGACACTCTGCATCAGAATAGGGCTCCACACTACCTGTGCATCATAGTTATTTATGGAAGAATTATAAATTTTAATGTTACAAATGTAATTGTACAGTTAAAGCAGACTACCCTCAGTTGTGTCTGGAATTTCTATTAAAATGTACTCTTCCTTCCTAATGCAAGATACACTGTTTTGTAGATGAGCATTGCTTTGTCCCTTGGGTGATGACTTAAATATCAAATATTCAGACAGAAGTGAGTTGCAGCATGTCACCTGAGCCAGAGAATAATTGGCTATTTGCCCATTCTTAGCCTATGGCTAATGCAAAGTAAAACAAAAAGTTTAAAAACAAACATGATTTACTTGGCATTCAAAAGAGTGCAAGTCTAGGCACAGGACCTCTAAATACTTGGTAACGTGTTAACTCATAGTGACTTGCGTTTAGCCACCTGAGCCCTCACCTTCAATGCAGATCTGTACCTGATGGATGCATAAGATGCACCACATTGTCCAAATCCCAGTTAAAACATGCATGAGAAGCAGGAGATGAAAGTCACGAGTTATCAAACGTTAGCCAGCGTGTGACCTCCGATGAGCTCAACACTTGTGTAATGGACAATGGAATTGCAGGTCATTGATACCACTAAAACCAGGACTACAGTTTGACATTAAGTTCTACGCTTAATCAATAAACAAACAAACTGTATTTCCCCTTAAACCATCTTTATGGCTTCATGTCAAAACAGATACTGTTGTCACATTATAACTATTTCCCCCTATGCTTTCCTGTTACTGGGTTACCGCTCACAAAATTAGGTCTCGATACTGTGAACAAAGTGTGGTATCACTGCCGTTGCTGCCAATATAACTATACACATAAAGCCAAGTGTTGGTTCTTAAAGTACAAGCTCTTTGAGATACAGTCTAGTTTCCAAATTATCAAGGTTGGATTTTCTCCAGAATAAAACATGCTTTCTGCAAATAAAAAAAATCAGAGCTAAGCAGCAATGTGCCTTCCTCACATATGCTCTAATTTATAAAAGTGCTTGGAGACATCTAGTTCCTGAAATCAACAGTACTTCTCTAAGACTTAAAAGTAGGTACAGGTATAGTATCTTACTGATCAAGACTACATGATGCTGCAGAAAGGACCCAAAAGGCGGCTGCTGTAAAACCATTTACAGGTATAACTGGATCCTATGACAGACTTCCTCTATATAATCAGAAAGATAGAAATAATAAAAATACCAAACAAGACACACCAGAGGTTTATATTAATATACAATTTTACAGCATTGATCTTCTGCCATCAACAGATGGAGAGATTAAAATGGTATTGTTACACCTCAGGTTTGAAAGAAGCACAGCATGAGATACTAAAGGATTTTCCAGGGAACATTGTAACAAAAGAGGCTCAATGGGAATTCTGCAGATAAACACACAGGGAAAAACTGAACATAAAGCATGGTACCCACACTGTTCCTCCTTGTTGAAATTCAAACAGTCAAATCACCTACATAGAACAAAACCAGATTTTCAAACAAAATCAGCCTCACCTGGAGATACACAGCTGTCATCCACACTTGCATTTTAACAGCCTGCCTGGCAAAATGTTTGAACAAATATTACATTCACATTTCACTTTGTCCTTCTGCCAAATTTGCACTTTTTTTTCCCCATTTATGAGCCTTCTGCAAGAATAATTAATTTCTTGCCAAATTGCTTGCTTCCATTCAAAGGTTCATGAAAATCAGGCACCCTAACAAAGACTAAAAACTCTCAAAAAAATCTAGGGCATTTATTTGCATCAGGTAAGAACAACCAGTACATTCCCAAGATTCTCTCTTTCTACCTGTCCAATAAAACTTCAGTGGTAACTCACTTTTTCTGCATAGTATTAGAATGGGATAGAAAGTCAATCAAAAAATACATCCAGCAATAATTTCTATAAAAGATATGTACCACCAGCATAAAAATAGTATTTTGCTTGTGATGAAGTTTCACTTAGCATCCATCTTTACAAATATCTATTTTGAGGTAACCAAAATGTAAATCAGAATTGCCTACAGAGTACAACAGTCTGGAAACGACCATGCTGTTGTACTTGCAAAGAAGCTGCAAACTTCAGGTAAACTGTTCCAGATCAGCTCTAATGTATCCTTCTGTTAGGAAAGTCAATGTCACCTTTACTGGGTTTTGTGTATTTCATATAGAGCAGCAAAAACAGGGTTGCTGAAAGAGTACGGTCATATAAAACTCTCCTACAACACAAACCAAACAAAATTCAGGTCAGAGAACTGGATGAGAACAAACAGGATTTTGCTCTAAATCTAAACAAGCAGCTGTTGATTGCTATCGTAATTAGTAAATACAAGGTTTGTATATGGTACTGTAGGTATGGATGTCAAAACCCATGACAGACTGGGAACAAATAGTTTTCAAATTGTAATGATATCCCCTAGGTTGCCAAGAATAACAATCACTTCCCCCCCCGCCCCCTTCCAGATCAATGATGTAAGGACCAGATTTAGCCTCCTTATTCACATTCAGCTATGTATTAACTCAAAGCAAACCCACTGCAGTAAATAGACCCAAGTAATAAGGGTATCAGAATCCGTCTGACAGAGATAAATTCAAGTTATTATGTTGGTTAACAGAATTGTTTTGGTCCCATAAATAAATAATTTCCCCAAAATACAAAATAGGAAGGAAAAAAGTAGCCAAAGATAATGATACCATTTTCATTCCTTAATCAGGATCACTTTAACATGTTAAAGATAACCAGAGAGAAGGGAAGAAGAGAGAAGCCCATTTTAAGCACTTACTGTCAGCAAGCCTGTATTAAGCATCTTGTTGCAATAAGGGGGAAAAAAAAAAAAAAAATCCTTTTTCGGAACACCACTCTCTAGACATTCGATTTAACGGATTACACTATTAAGTCCTGTTACTAAAGAGCTATCTTCCAGCCTGCTAGTTTCCTCTCACTACAAACACACAATATTTGCATTGCACAGAGGTGTATTTCCTCTTGTGACAACTCCCCATGAAATATCTTGAAGTCCTCTTGTGCATTTCACTGTACCTTTTACACCAAAACATGTCCAAAGAGCTTGAATACAGCTCTAACAACTCTGCTGGGGTTCCTGGTTCCTTGTTAAAATAGGAACAGAATCATGTTTCTCCCTCAGGCACTGCCTTAAAAAAAAAAAAAAAAAAAACCACTTTAGGCCATACGTTCTTGAATTATTTATCAGAAGTTATTATGCAAACAAGGATTAAATAATTCTCTTTGAGCTGCTTGTGGTAAGCACAGCAGCTAGAGGCATATTGCCTGTGTGATATCTACATTTCATCCAGCCTTCCTGGCAAACAAATTGCATTTTGCTAGAGAGATGCAAGACCTGATTTTCCTCTTTACTCACGCTGGTGTAAATGAGAGAAACCTCCTCAGAATTTGATGGAATTACATCAGCATAATACTGGGTAAGTGAATCAAGGCCACTATTTGTTTCCAAATGCATTTGATTAATGAGTATTGGACAAAAATAGTACAGGCTTAGACTTTATTCTGCCCTCTTGCTCAATTCATCTGGTGTTGCTTTAAAAAACAGCTAATCTGTTAATGAATAAAGGAAATAAACAATACCCACAGAATAATTTCAACTTTTAAAAAAGCTAACTGTGTCATCAACCATATGCGGTCGATGAAATTCTCCATATTTTCCAAAATAGGCATCACTTTCTAAATTACACTTTTAAAAAAATATTTGTAATCTCTATATACTTAAGCAACTGCTGTTGCTTCTGTATGATCTCAGTTCAAGAAAGTTACCAGCCTGCTTAAAAATGTGGATTTGTGCAGTTATGCAATAAAAATAACTTCAAAAGAATAAAAATTATAAGCTGTATCTGAGCATGTTATGTGGCAGAAAATAACTGGACAAAGAGATAAAAGAATTATTGCTGCTGCCTAGGATAAGTACTACCTTATTTTTGCTATTTTGTTCTATATGCAAACTTAAGAGTATATGTGAAATGTCCATTCCCTTTAGTAAACTCCCAAAGAGGACAGATTGCTTTGTTCATTGCTTTGTTCATTTCTCAATTATTTAGACATGCACACAAGTATACACAACCATGCACACAAGAGGGTTTCAGTTTCTTAGCCTGGCAAGGCAAAAATTCCATCTGCTACTGTTAAAGGAAGGGATACTGAAAAAGTAACCACAGCTATCCATGAAAAGCAATGTGCCCATGCCACTAGTCTTTGAAGGCTGTACCCTTCTAAATATTTAGGCAAGGTGCATCATCCACGTGCAATAGACTTTGATTTGGAGTCAGAGCCAAGAAAGACTTGGCTGAACTTTTATCACCTAATACCAAAAAGTGAACAAAGAATAAATACTGGCTACTTTACTCTGGAGGCAGTAACTCCAGTTCTTCTGTGCAAAACTCTTCCATCTCAACAAGACACAAGCTCCAGTCTTTGTTGCCAGGATTCTTTTCTTATTTTCTCTCCAATGGCTTTTTAACCCACCATAACAACAGTAAACTCAGACTGAAACTCATTCTGGTCTTTCCCAGGTAAAGACCTTAACTATTAAACCGGGCTCTTCTTCCTTACCTTCGGCTGAGCTCACCTAAGATATTTCCTACTTGCACACAGCCCCCGAGTCTCTCACACTGCAGCCACAACAGCTCAGCAGACCATGCAGACCACTGCAATGTCCGATGGCAATTGAGAGAGGGGAAAAAGCTGGGGTATATTCAGCAAATATATATGGTGCAGCCCTTAAACTGAACCCCTCAAACTGCAGGGGTTGATAAACCACAGTCCCGAACCTCCTAGGCAGCCTCTCTGGCTACCACTAGCCCCTTGAAAGATGCTTCTCAGTGGATCAAGCTTCAGATCCTTCACAGGTAGAGTCCTTCTGGTAGTCCTGAATCAAGCAGCTGTATTTCTAAGGCAGGTGGAAGTTCAGACTCACCTTCTTGACTTAAGATATTTCAGTGGCTAATTCTGTAACTCTCCCCT
Organism: Pelecanus crispus; assembly: GCF_030463565.1. Taxonomy (NCBI): domain Eukaryota; kingdom Metazoa; phylum Chordata; class Aves; order Pelecaniformes; family Pelecanidae; genus Pelecanus; species Pelecanus crispus. The sequence continues at coordinate 7,600,780 of NC_134651.1, read as the reverse complement.
AGGTGAATCTAGCCCCAAGCAAATGCAGTGACTGATAGCTAAAGCCAATGGAACTTCTTAATTAACGTCAACGGGTACAGAATGAAGTCCTTAAAAAAGTTAATTAAAATTGAGGGGTTTGGTGCAATATAAAGATGAATAATGTGCTTCATGTATTAAGACAGAATTAAAGAGAAACCCCAAAACGGTAGCTCCAGCATTGTTCGGGAGTATTACAAAACTCCAGAGGGGAAAGAATGAAAAACTGGAATGCTCTCTACTGCATCTTAACCATAAATATTCAAAGGAAAATAATATTGCTCAGAAGAAAGTTGTAGGCCTACAGGATTTCACCTTTTGGGTAGAAACAGAAGAGAAATAGTCAAAGACCTTTTATAGTTCAGATGAAAAAAAGCTGTATGCTGATTTAGGTTTAAGGTCTGTGGATATTAGCAAACCAAACCAAACTCAGAGGCGCACAAACCAGAGCAAGCAGACAGCTCCATTGCCAGGTACCACACGCGCTGCCAGCGCCTGCATCTCAGGGCTCTGAACCTCTTTGTGGATGCCTGCCTGCCCCACCACATCTGCCTTCTGCTGGAACTTTACAAGAAACGTTAGTAGCAACATTTCTTTTTGATTTTGTCCTTGAAAATCAATAATCTTTGAGAGACTGCGACACACAGGCTGGTCTTGCCAGATATTAAGTGCTCTCTTTTTCTATGCACTAAGTGCCTCTCAGAACCAAGATAGGAATCAAAATAAAGCACGCAATCAGATGCTATTCAAGTAGATTATTTTCTTTTCCCATATTTAAGTTGTTGATAGACAGATGCAAAAGCCTGCGTCTCCTCACACCTCATTAATTTTTATATTTGGCAGTTTAAATTTAAAAAGTCCTCAGAAGATTAACACTTTTTGTCTTAGCACTGAAAAAAAAAAGTGTGTCATGTGTTTTGGAGTTTTTCAGTCCTGGATGAATAATGTTGGTTTGTTTTGGTTTTTTTTTAAAAAAAAAAAGGTGTGGTTTAAGTACCAAATATTTACAGTTTATGGGCTCTGATCAGTGTAGCTGACACTTACTTGCCAAGCTGAGGAATACACAAAAGCAGTGTGACTAAATAAGAGACCCATAAAGTACTGGGAGGCGCGTTTTCCATGTGCGTGGGTTTTTGTGTGGTCTGAGGAGGCATGGGCCCTCGTTGGAGGACACATTACAGGAGAGGTTAATGGGGATTTGCTTTAGGTCTAGTCACTTCTGTGTTGGCTGCCAATTGAGATAAACTGCTAGATTTAAAGCTGGCCAGGGGGTAGGAGAGTGTACTGGTGATTGTAACAGCCCAAACAATTATTTCTTGTAGATTAATGCCTTTCTGCTGTGTTTTTTAAGATAACTTTTATGAAAGTCACAGAATTTGCTCTTAATTTGTGCTTCTGGTGTTGTAAGTGAAGCCTTTTTAATTTTTCTTTGTATCTGAAGCTTTTGTTAGGTAAAAACCTGTACATTAATCCAGAGATAGCATGAGATAACCTTGCTATTGCAGTTGCAAGCTTCCTAGAAGACTGTTTCCAGTATAAAATAAACCAATGTAATTATTCCACTGATATTGTTACTTGCATGTTAACTAATACTCATTTCATTTGATCTTGCAGCATACCGAGTAACTTATATACCCACTAACTCATTAGACCTTTAGAGCACTCGGTATATCTACCCCCAATACCTGAAGTGCACCTGGGAATTGTCAGGGCTTTCATGAAGGCAGTAGTAAAATTTGTCAGACCAGCTATCATCTTGCAGACAGACAATTCTGTGATAAAAACCAAGCTGTTCTCATCAGCTATGTTATGCAGGCTCCGAGGAAGATAGTGGGTTCTCTGAACCCCGTGGTTTCATCTTCTCTGAAGTAAACAGTTCATCAGTTTCAAGTCCAAATCCAGTATATACTGGCGGGAGCAATTTGCAGATAGGGAAGCTTCCCTGTATGCGTGCTTTTCCCCTCATATATAAATAGGTATATGGTCATTTGGATTGGTGAGCTGAAGGCATGCAAATGCAATAATAGCCATAAAAGCAAAAGAATTCTACCTTGAGTGAAATAAATTGGTTTTTCCCTCATGCGGAGTTAACTTACCACTTCTGCTGTTGCCTCCAAGAGCAAATACAGGTGGATGCAGCCCCTCTTCACACCAGACCATTTTAAAAAGAGATCTTAATTAATACTTATGAGATTCCTTTGGGAATCCTCAGGCTTGCAATACTTCCTCATGTGAGTCTCAGCCCCTTTTAGGAAGTATACATTTCAGACAAAACTTGTCCTATTAGGTGACCTGTACACTGCTAAGTTTCTTAGTACCCACTATAAGATACCAAAGTTGAAATACCAGAAGTTAGTTGTTAAACAGCTACACAGCTTTCAGGACTCATGCTCCAAATATGTACTGCACTTACCACAAACAGAAAAGGTATAGGGTTTTTTTTTAAAGTATAGTTGAAACTTAAGTAAGTGAAATCACATTTCATAGTATACGTTAGCCAGAAGTAAAAAGTGCTGGTTTACATGAATCTATATGGACTCCTATGACTGCTGTAGTCTATGACTGTTTCTATTATGAAGCCATTTGCCGCACCTTGCAAAATATTCAGATCTGGATCATGTTTGATGTTGTAGAGTAATTCTACTTTTATTCAACTCTTGTCTTAAAAGTTACATTATGTAAAATCCATGTTCACTTTTAAACAAGCCAGCTGCAACACTGCTTTGAGACAATTCAAATTATTTGCACAGACCAATTGTGTTCACATTCCGTACAAAACTTCCTCTGCTGTTAAAGCAGTTGTTTTAATCCTGGCTCTACAATTAAGATTTAGGAATGCATATGGTCATGATTGCATCTGATCTGAGCCACCCTCCTGATAACATTTTCATCTCAGCTTTCCCCCCCCATTCCCAGGGGATCCCATTCTCTCTCTTTCCTGGCCCTGCCGCATCATCTCTCCTTGAAGTCTCCCTTTTTCCATCCTGCTTACCATTCCTCATTTATCTTCTCTCTTTGTAGCAAAAATCTTGAAAGTATCAAAACCTATCACTTTGGAACTAATGTGATATTAAATCTTTTTCATCTTTCATGTTTTGTCTTTTAAGAAAAAACACAACCTTTTTGACAAGAAACTGCGTAGTACTGTGTCCATACAACAGAGGCCCCATAAGATAATAAGTATCTGAAATCTTTATAGCAATTAATGTCTTTAATGAAGATTTCTCTAAGGTGATGTCACTGTCCTGTAATAACTTGAAGTAATTATCATAAAGTTGTCTGATACAACTTTGCTTTCATTTAATGGACTGCCCAGTATGTAACTTCGCAGAAAAGCAAAACCAAAATATTATCCATGTTATATACTGGCTCTGTAGGTCCTTGAAAAGACAGCACTAATGAAGATTTCAAATGAGGTTTAGTGGACAAGAGTCATTTGTCTCAGAGCAGGTGTCATAAAATAGGTCTTCGCTAATATGAGGGAAGCGGGCTAGTCAGAGAAGTTAAAAAGAAAGCTCAAACTAAAAAACACTGCTGGAGTCTCCAGCACACTGGACGCTGCTGTCCATTGTTCTGTGTGTACACTGTTGGGACAAGAGATGTACATCCTACTAAGCTACTGAATGGCTATCCATCGAGTGAACATCCACGGGACAGACATCTATACATTATTTGTTAAGTTGCATAGAAGCTGAAAGCTGGTATTCATCTGGCTGAGCTGCATCTGTCAAAGCTGGGTTAATGTTTTCAGAAGGGATCTAGCCTTTCAGAGCAGATGCAGAGCATCTTCTTGGCTGTGAAGGCCAGCGACACATAACAGAATTTCTGCAGACAACAGATGTGAAGACCATTTTGAATCCTGGGAGAGCAAGACACAAGATTTTTTTCACACCATTTCCTTTTTGTGCCAGAAACTGTGTTGCTTTCAAATCCACTCAGTGGGTTATGTTGTTTAACTTCATATAATTGACAAACTGTCCTATAAATCTTCTAGCCAACATCTTAGTGCTTTGTAGTCATCAATCTCACCCTCCTCAGCTGTGCCTATTCCACAAATGCAATCCAGTACAGTACAACAAAAGAGGGGGGGGGGGGGGGAGGGGGTAGAAAAAGAGAGAAAAAAAAGGACAAGTCTCATCCACTCAACTTCATTTTATCTTTGCCACGGCTGGTGATTACAGGATCTAGTTGCCCCAGAAAGAAATCCCAGATCTCAGTATGACGTGCTGGTATGATTTGTGGGTGAGACTGGTGTGGTCGTAGACACTTTTGAAGCACCTCTGCCAGACACCATGATGATCTCTAGGTAAACTGGTAGCTTCCTAGCACAGATGAAAAATGAGCAAAGCAGCAACGCATAGCCCTGGAAAATCAGCTCTGCTTGTGCTGAATATAGGCTGAGGTGAGCAGGGCAAAGATTTCTGTGAGGTTGCAGGAATCCCTTTGCAAAAGCAGCTTTCCCTGGACCCTCCACAGCTGCAAGCTCAGTTCCCTACCCTTTCCCATGAGAGATGACAATGATGATTCTCGCCCTCAGACAGGCAAAACTGGCTCCACCTGCTCTGCTGAAACAGTGAGCCAATTCACTCAGAGATTACAGCTCAAATCCTACTCTGCTTTACTGCAAGTGTGTAAACCCCTTAGCTCACATTTCTGTTTGGAACTGGATACTCCAAGAAGTGAGACTACAGTTGTGGGCTGCTGTGGACATTTAATGACATAATTGAGAATTCGGAGACCAGTTCTTAAAGATTACTTGCTCTTTGAGCAGTCTGTTTAGTGGGAATATGACTCCACACCTTCCTCTGCGTGACAGATTCTAGCCCTTGGCTCCCCGGTAGTGGAGATGGATATGCAAATCCACTAGTGGCTCTTGTACCGCTCAGTGCCTTGAGGCTCTCAAACTTCCAATTCATATACTTGGAATAAGAGCTCTTGCTGAAAACATCACATGTAGCTGGCTGAACCGTGAGGGCTCACTCAATTTCAGAGGACCGTGCAGTCCTTTGTATTTTACATTCGCTTCAGACATTATACCGCAGAACAAGAACTTTTATGAACGTAAATCTGACTGCCTGGAATGACTCAATCCAATACATGCAAGAATGCCACACCACTCTGCTTATATTGATTATAAGTTTGAGTGGTGCGTGCACCACAAAACAAATCTATTACCACACTTGTAGAATGAAATCCCTGAAGCTTATACAGGTCAGTAAACACAACTTCCCCGCTGTGAAATATTTATTGCATATCCTGCCTTCTCCATCCGTACCAGTGCTGAGATATACCTTTTACATTTACTAGTGTATTACAGTGTGATAACACATTTACTCTATTAAGCAATGCTGTCCAATTCCTTTCCTAAGCAAAGGAAACATAAATCATGTAAACACCAGTGAGAGCAATAGAGATATATGGAGTAAAAACCTCAAGGCAACAGAGGACAATTTCTGGATAGCCCAAAGATATGTAAGTAGAACACAGGTGTTAAAGTTAAAAACATGCAGTAAAAGCAATTTATCCAATTGACAGCTAGCATGATTGTCCCAGGAAAAGTCTGTCTGTATGTTATTTTTCTTCCTTTGGTCTTTCTTACCCCAAAGTCACTGCAAGCTTTTCATGTCTACATGCTGCCATTGCAAACCAATACAGCAAGTTCCTACAACAGCCCTGGACATTATATATGCTTAAAGGTAGTAAGTTTCCCCCACAATTACAGTTTTTCCTATAGAATACTTCCAACAGTAAATCCTATGTTAAGAAATATTTTCTCTCCCTCCCCAAATACTGTAAGTTAGAGGAGCTCTGTTGGGGAAAAAAGGCACATCCATAGCTTATTATGTTTAGTGGAAATCCTTTAGCTAGTGGCGCTGTCATAACACTTACCAGGTGTAGTTCTATGCCAGGACCCTAGTATGCTGAAGAAGTAATTTTAACCAGTGAGGCACCAGGACAGCGTTTCTGCCCGTCTATTTTTATTAGCATTTTGATGTGACTTTTATTATCATTGTTATGTCAATATTTCCATTATAACTCCATCACACGCACACTTTAAAATTGAAAAGTCATTTTAGCGTAGACATTCATGAAAGGTCAGCCTCTGAACACTTTTTTAAAATAGCAACAGTTTTTTAAAAAGCATCACTCTCCCTTTCTTCAAGTCATTGCTGCTAATTTCAAGATAGGAAAGGGCAAAACAATTGAGCAGTGTTTGTTTCCCTCAAGTACCCTAACAGCCTAGTTTTTTAATGCTGCTGAAATACAGACGTGAAAAACATTATCTAGTACCACAGAGCACAAAGAATCCAAACAAAGAGATGAAATATTATAAAGTCTTTTCTAATTTTTTACATTTTATGCCAGGCAGGACAACAGCAAACCTCCAGCTATAATGGTCTTGGCAAAAATTAAGAAAGTAGAAGACTATCTCTAAAGTCTATCACCAATCAAGAAAAAAGTTCTACTAGTACACAAGCAGCAGGGGCAAAACCACGAATTGCTAAAATCCTTCCCAGATGACAACCTGACATCGGAGCACCTGTGATTTAACTCATCAGGAATGGGGAGGATGAGGATTTCCCCATGTGCTGACCACAGCTAGTTTAGGCCACTTCAGAACAGCTAGGGACTGTAAACTGACTTAAGCATAAGCATTTCTATCAGCATTTCATATTGATAAACTGCATTGCCTGCATGCAGTTCAGTGGGTTTTTTCCATTTTCAGAAGTTATAGTCATCCCGTAAGTCACGTGACCTTCCCAAATTTACCCACCACTCCCTATAAGATATTTTAGTACAATCCAAACTATAAAACACTCAAGCAGGACAGATCTGCCATTCTATATTGTAGTGTAAGGACAAACAATGCTACTAATTTTCAGTTAAAGACTAAGCTATTATAGGTCCCAACTTCAGCTTAATTTAAAAAAAAAAAAAACTTTTAACTGTTTAACACCATATAAACCAGGCTTACAAAGAAACAGCAAGGGAGCCTTGTCCCACACAACACACCCACACCAGATTTACCTTTTCTTGGGAGATGCATCTAACAGGTAATTTTCAGGTAGCTTTTAACTGCAACAAGAGCTCTTTTAAGGACAGGGCTAGAAGTACTATTCTTAATTGCCCCTGGCCCGCTCCTTTTACTTCTTCCTCCTAACTACGTACCTGCTACAGCTGTAGCACCCAATCGCCCCTTTTCCAGGATCCAGGATGCTCTTTGGTCTCTAACACTGCAACTTGATTCTATGATGAACTATACAGAGTTCATGTAAATCTTTCTGATGTCCTCATAACCATAGTTTGTACACGCGTTTTTAAACATTTAGCTTTGACCCTTGGTGCTTCACATATGCACATTATTTCCATAACTTCCACAGAGGTGTTATGGAGCTTAGTTAATATTGAATTCAGTTATGTCTTTAGCTGTTTACACGAACTGTGGTGAAAAAAAAAAACCAAGTATGATTTTACCATGTCACCAGCAACTGAGCTACTGAAATGAGCATTATACTGAGAAAATAAAAACAGGTTTTCCCACACTAAGACATTCTTTCAGTAATCACCATCCCATTACTACAGATTTCTTTCTGCCTTTCCTATTTGTGTTGCTGGTTTGCCCCAGATTTCCTCAGCTCTCTCTAATGAAGAAGAAAGCCAACAAATCTCCCCCCAGAGTGTCTATTGAAGTAGAAATGTATGTTGTTGCATGTATTATGTATACGCAGTGTGAGGTCAGAAAGGAAAGATGGCTGCTAAGATAGGTTGACACATCTTGCCATATTGCACTCAGCCACAGGTCTACTTGCTGAGGTACTGGCCTGTAAATTATACGCTCTTATTACTGCCATGTTCTCTAATCTCTCCAGTACCACCCGTTAGAAAGTCACTATTTTATAGAGAAGATCTTTAATGCTTTTTCTTGATCTATTGTTGCTATGCATCTGCTATTCAGCTGTATAAAGTAATTAAGGAATGCTCTCATGGAAAGAAGAGCACAGTTATCTCTTAAGAATGTGTGTGTGCATATAAAAAATCACTACCAAAAAGTACTTTAATAAAAAAAAAATATTTCTGCTATCACATTATGTCAATTCTGCAGTTAATTGCAAATGCAGATCGTAAGAGGGGAACTACTGTGCATGGTAGACTTGTCTATAGAGAAGAATACACAGGTCTTACTTGTGAAAAGATAGCAAGAATTTTAATTTCAGAATAAATTTCTGCTTGATTTTTCAAAGAAAGTTTTTACTTTCCCAGCATATTTGCCACTGCCCTCTGCCATGTAATAAAACCCCAGCTCATCTGATGAGTTCTGTGATGCAGTCCAGGGCAATGAGCTATAAATAAAACCTATAATTTTTGTTTGTTTGTTTCAAGTGTGGTTTTTAAAAACAAATAAGGCATGTATATTAGACAAGCGTGCACACAACCAGTGCTGCTACGTGCATGTGAGTGTACAACTCCACGGGGTCTCTCTGGAGAGACTCTCTTCAATTACTAAAATCTTCATCTTTAAGCTAACAATCCTCCAATTTAATCATCTGTAAAAAAGTAACTATACTTCTGTTTAGCTTTTTCTCCTCTCATGCTTTACTTCAAATTTATTAAAAGATCCTTTGAAGCAAAGACTTGCTTCCGTGAAGTCTGTTATTAAACAAGTGCAAATTGCTGCTTTCATTGTGACACTTAATTGGAATGTTGTGCGTCAGGACCCATTAGAGCTCTCCTGCTGGCACGATTGGTAATGCCATGTTATGCCATATGGAAGACTCAAGCTTGGAAGCGATTTTGGGGATGTTTGATCTTTGTGCCAATGAAGGCTAAAATAGAAATGAAGGCAAGTCCCAGCTCCAGGGACTGGAAAGCACAGGTTGAGTTACCCTTCGATGTCCCCTAGTGGCTGACAAGATGCATGGGATTTAAAAAAAAAAAGTGTCTCCTCCTAATCACAGAGTTAATTGGGTAATGGGGAGATGCAACCAGTTAATTAATAACACTTTTTCCTAGAGGATTAACTTAGATTATTGTATTAGGCGCAGGAAGGTTCCTGTATCAGAAAGTGATAGGAAAACTGGAAGGGGCTTGCAAAAGTTGGTGGAAGATTTAAATATAACTCTTTCTAATTGCATGGTGCAACAACAATGGGATTAGTTTTACAACTGCTGTAGATATTAGAAGGATGTCAAAAAGCTAGGTATACATGATTTATGTATGTTTTTATCACTAATGCTGCTAAAAATATTCGGTATAGATGTGTAAAACAAGTAACGCAATCTTTGTTTTCTGAAGATGGTCCTAAATTTATGGGGTTTTTGACACTGTTTCTGTCTGTTTCCAGACAACATACCAGGGTATAAAGATCATGGATTAGAAGCTCATTCTATCTTTCAAATTAAATTTCATTAATTGGAAATAAATAGGGTACTCATAACTTGTTTACGTTGCTACTTTAATTTCCTGTAGAAAGCATCTTCAGTTTCTCCCCCTGAGTTATTTCTGGCTCCATTAATAAACTGCTTCAAAAATAAACTAGTTTTGTGAGGTGTAATAGCCTGGACAGCAGTATTGGGTTATGTCTGTCTCTTTAAGAATAATAGTGGTAGGCTGGGTTTTTAGTACATCTCTTCGATGAATCCCTCCATCTCTGTCTCTGATTCTGGCAAAAGATTTTTACAACTGAAGCTACATTACATTCATAAAGCATTATTGTGGACTTCTGATCGATAAGATTTTAGGCAAGAGCTTGCTAGAGTTCACAGCAGAGCATCTAGCAATAATTTTACCTTCAACATTGTTCCACTATTTGTAAATCCCCTTCTGCCGTGAAAAACAACAATTACAGGAATGTTGACTATTTTTTCCTCTTTCTGCATGAAGATTTACCAATTTAAAAAAGTGATTGCTATAAAATAGCGAGCAGTAAGACTGCTTTTGATATACCTGGCATGTAACGAGGTGCAGAACCTCACTGCAAAATACACTTTCAGTATCAGTAAGGAGGCCAGGGGCTCATGAAACATTCAGTTTGGGGCTGCGTTTAAGTGCTCTACTATACTGAACCTATATAGCAAGTTGTTTTCAAAATTAAGACCAGCTCTGATTTTTGCAGTGTATTCATATTTCTGTAAACTGGCTAGAAAGAGCACCCAGGGCAAATATTGCCTCTGCTCAAGGAAAATTCTTGGGATTCAGCTCTGGCAAAAGCAATTCAAAGTATATTCATAGCGTCGCAATTGTATAGATTTGTGGGCACACAATAAGAAAGTATAGCAGAACAGGTATGCAAGAATGACAGTGCTGAGGCTTTTTAGAGACCCCAACAAAATATAAAGCCAGGCTGGAACTGAAACTTCAGTGCTAGTAAGATTATTGTGTTTACAATATAAGATGAGTAATTCATAGCATGATCAGTTTAGGGTAACATATTACAAGGTCATATTTTGCAGTGGAGAAAGCCGCTATAGTTATTTTTTCTTCTGCTCCACCTTTATAATCATGCTATTTGTTTGAAACGGAACTCTGAAATCAAACAGTTTTGATTGAGGTCATTTTTAATTGGCAATTTTGTAAACCACCCCACAGGAAAAAGGGTGCATCACTTCAGAGTCTCTGAAACTTCTCAGTTGCAATGTCAATGCACAAGTCATCAAAGGCCCAACAGGAAACAACAGAAGAAACTGAAATTGTGGGAAGTATTCAAAAAGCAAAAAACCGAAAACCTAAAGGATGGCGCAAGGCTTTAGCCCTGAGCACCAGAGCAAATACAAGGAAAACACAACAAAGGAAAATTATTTCTGCAAGGTAGGTACCTTCCTACATGGAATAGCATTGCTTGGGGCATCTTGGAAACACTAAAGACGAGGCTTTCCTCTGCTGGAAATTTACTCTAGGCTCCTGTCCATTACATAAAGCCAAAATACAGGAACAGCAAGCAGAAAAGGCAGTCTTGTTAACCAAAGGCATTTATTTGTTTGTTTGTTTATTTAATGGACAATCTTGTGAAGGAATTAAGGCCTCCTGCAGTTCTCATGTTGAGTGGGGTACAGCCTAGAATTTTCCTGACACCATTAGCTCCTGCAGTCAGGGGAAGCAGCAAGTATATTTGTGCAAATGAACTGTCAGCTTCCCAGGTGAAATCACTGGAGTGGGAGGAGGGGAAACAACTCTTTCTTCTTTCCTGGGAGAGCCATAAAGCTACTGCCATTTCTTTTAATAGATTTGCCCTTTGAATCTTGTATTCGTAGCTAAGAGCTCAAAGAGCAAAGTATGAGGGGAGAGACAATGGAGGGGAAAAAAGCAGAGTTGATTAAATTGTAGGAAGAAAGAACGAAAGAATAAAAGTAAGAGGAAAAGGGAAAGAAAAAAGGGAATCTAGACTGCTGATAACAAAAGCAGTTCCAAACATCCAGGAAATACAGACGTCACAAGAGAAAACAAGAGACTTTAAACAAGCTTATGGATAAAATGGAGGTAAAAAAGGTTTAAAAGGAAATGTGTGATGCTTTACTTCTCTGACCACATTGTTTGCTGGTTTATATATTGTGTGTTTAAATACATTTAAGGATAGTGCCTTCAGTCATCTGTAATTCAAACTCTAGCATCTTCCTAAGGGAAGTGCATCCCTGCACAATCCCCAAGGAATGCCTTGAACAGATCTTGCTTCACAAAGTAATCATTCAACACTTTCCTCCCTTTAACACTCTTAAAGTATTATCTTGTGCGTTCATCATTAGATCTGTCTCTCTATGTCTGCAGAATTTTTCCAGTATAACCTTTTTTTTAATTTAATCTTCCAAGTGCACCTTCAGTCATCAATTCTGCAGAAGCTCCACTTAGTAATAGCTCCTGTATCCTTACTAAACCACCCCCAGAATAATTTTCAAAGTTGCACCTGTGCTGCTTAAGATGGTGGAAACAAAAGCAGACAAGTTTTCTGTAGACAATATTTTGGGGTTTAGAAGACTTGTTTTCATTCTAAGATTTCTATCTTTAAAAAAAAAAAAAAAAAAAAAAGCCCACACAAGCTCTGGTATTGCAAGAACAAGAGTGGCAGGAGTGCAACACACACAACTGCTATCATCATCTGCTCCAGTGAAACCAATATAAATTAATTAATTAGTTCTTAAAGGCCCTCCAAACTGAATTTTGTTAAAGCAAGTAAGTTTCCTCTGTTTGACTATTCACATCAAATCAGAAGTTTTCTAAAAACTTGCTAAGCTATTATGAATTTGGACCATTCAGTTTTCCATAGTCAACATCCTACTTAATTAAGCAATCAAGAAAAGTAAACCTCTTTGCTTATGTGGGCTTCAGAAAGAGAAAATTGAAAGCATCTGATTTTCAGCTGCTGTAACATTAAACACACACATGCAGAGAACCAACACAAATCCTTGCCATGATCATACACCTGAACTTGGGATTTGAACAGAAGCTGTAATAAGAACCATTTCTCCCTCAAAATGAACACTCTGTTCATTGGAAGATCTCTAATATTGAGGGTGAAACACAAGGGCTTCAGCACTTTCCCAAGTATACAAAAAAGGATTGTACAGGAGGCAATATAGGAAAAGAAAAAATTGAGAAACATTTGAATAGCTCTCATAAACATAGATTATCTAGATCTATGTAGATATCTGTGCCCTCCTGCTACATGAGCAGTTGTTCTGGAATATGGAGGAGAAAATAGTCCAGGTAAAAATAAAAGCCACCATTCTGCTCTGCGATGTACGTGTACAACTCTCAAAAAAATTGAACAAACTGCAAATGAGCAAATATGAAAGTATGCTTAAAAGCATAGGATAAAGATATGTGCTTTTTGGATTCAGAAAATGAAGTCAGGCTCCTATTCATGTATTTCTGGGTAAGAAAAATGTAGATTAGAAGTCTCTAAAAGCCTGTCATTGCATTATACTTACCTTCACACATATACATACAGAATAGGCATCAGCTGAAAGTAGGGCCATTGCATCTGGGTTCATCACTTTGTATTTTATTCTGTACAATGCTATCTGGAAGGTTTAGCTGGGAAAAAATGTGGTTTCATCTGTGAATGGGTCACTGGCCTTAGAATTGAAAGATTTATCAGGGTATGTTTGCATGACAAAATACAGCACTACACAGAAATATACTAGCTCTAAATGTGACATTTCCAAAATGGAAAAGGATTTAACTGAATTAGCACAGTCCTCTGATCAGCCTCCTATGCCCTGCTGTTCAGTAAAGCTACTTAACCCAGACAGAGCTGTACTAACACAGGTATACTTGTCCTGGTTTCTGTGCTAGCCCAGCATGACTCTTCATGAATTTAACTCAAAAGGGATTTACATGATGCTTTCCAAAAAGGACCCCTAAACCTCCCAACGCCTCCTAATTTCAACAAGACCCTTACCAGTAAATGTAAAAAACAAAAACAAAACCAAAACCAAAACAAAAAAACACCAGCAAAGTAAAAATACTTTACTTATTACTATTGGTCCTGAGAAGGAGTTGGGTCCAATAAACCTTTCACACCCTCACTATGGAAGATATGGAAGTATATATAACACTTGCACAGTACCAGCAGATCCCAAAAGCATCTGGACTCCCAGATAGCAGTGACACAGCAGTTAGTGGGACCTGCAAGGACAGGTACTCAGTGGAAAGCTCGTGGACTCACTGGAGTCAGAAACATCTCTAAAAAAATAACAAATGGGAAAATGGAGGGGAAAAAAAAGAGCAAAAGGAGCATTAATTTAGGTCTAAGTGAGATCTTGAGAACAGACTATATTCAGGACTTTGTAGAATGTGGAAAGAAGATATCCCTGTGAGGTGCCTGAGAACTAGACAAGCACCACTGGAATTGCCTCACAAACAAACACAAATGTAACCCCTGAAACTTAGTGGGAAGAATATAATTGGAAAAGCAGTGCTAAAAAAAACTCTTTAGAGGGGACTGAGGGGCAATGGGGAGGAATAATAATACTCTATGTCAATAAGTAATTCTGTGAGTATAATAACTAATGAAGCCTGGTCTCTTAGTGATCTTCCTCTTGTGAATGACTGATGTCATGTACGATGACATCAGCTATAGCTGGAACATTTTCACAGCTCACCATTTATAAAAGCTCTCCCATGAGGATTCACTGCCATCTAATAAGCCTTTCCCATAGGCTAGGCACTCCTAGTCAAGTTTGTCTCCTTGGGAAACTGTTTTCCTGGCTAATATGAGCCCAAATTATAGAAAACCACTTGTTTTTGACACTGCCACTTATATGCCAAATCTATTTGGAAAGACTCCAGAGAAGAAGGAGACAGTCAGAAGCACGCATAACACTGTGTGATCACATTGGTTTTTTGCATGGGAGAGCTGTTAAAAAAAAGCTTCTATTTGACTAATGGACCCTAAATGATGGAAACAAAAGATCTGGAATGCTCACAGATACATACTGTAGCTGAACAGAAGATGAGGTCCCTGTTGACATCTGCTACGCAGCATCAAACACCCCAGGGGACATAATGAAGGGATACGTCAACACCTAGCTGTGATACGTACAGAAGCAATCACATAATCATGGGACAGTTAAATCTGAGAGGTCAAATTCTGAAAATCCCCCGCTGCTGGAAATAAAATGGAACTTTGGAAATTATAGGAGAAGGTCTCCTACCTCAAAAATGTGTACCTAACGTGAGGGGATTCTCTATTAGGCTGTGGCTGCAGGTTACTGTTCTCAGGAAAGCACATCTGATATGAAAGGTTACCACCTCCTTCCTGCATTTGCTTTCTCTTTCTCAACCTGAGCTACATTCAGACCTTTCTGGAAAAGATTAGTGCTCCTGAGTTAGGGCAACTCATCTGTTCCTGTGATTTAGATATCTGAACCAGGCATGTGAAATAATCTAGCCTGCAAACAGAGGAAAAAAAAGAAGTAAAATTTTTAAGCTAGATCATTGTCACAGATGCCTATAACCATGGTCTTCACAAATCAGGGAGAGCAAAAGAAATCACAGTAACTTCGTTGCCAGTGACTATAACCTAATATACTTTGTTATAAGCAAACAGAACAAAATTCAGAGTTTATTTCTTATTCCTTTTTCTTTAAAATGGCTAATTCCATAAAGCTGAAAATAATTATGAACCAAATTGCTTGGGAGAAAGAGCTAAGCAGGAAAAAAACCCCTGAGAATAGCTTAGTAGATGCTCAATTTAAATGGAAAATCATGAATTATAATTGGGAACTGCTTAAGAGCATTTTCCTAGATGCTCAAAACCAGAAACCAATAATTGCAAAACACAACTCTCTAAAAACTGACAACAAAGCAAAACAACACGTTTCAAAGCAAAACGGAATGCAGCTATTTAGACAATGTAAAAAGATATTATTACAGCAAATGGGGCGGGAAAGGGGGATAAATAGTAGTAAATATAAACCTATAGGTAGGGTCTCAAGGAAACTAGCAATAGAAACCAAAGCATATAAAATCAAGGGCTGGCAGATTTGATTAGGATGGCAGAACATTTTGAAGTATGTAAAGGATGAAGGGAATCCTAAAATTGATATAAAGATTTAGAACAGTTACCATAATTGCAATGAAAATGCAGAAAAACCCAGCAAGTATTTTGTTTCTGGATTTTGAACGAACTACACATTGCCACATTGGAATATGATAAAAAAAATCCTTCCCAGCATAAACAAGCAGAAAGTTAGCGGGACAGCTTTCATACAGGAGGTCTAAACCCATTGTCCGAGAACCACACGGGGCCATATATGTTAAATATATTATATTATCAAAATATATTAAATACATTTTGGATACTGAGGAAATTCAAGACAACTAGCAAAAAGCTGAAATTGCGCTAATGCTAGTTAGAGGGATACAGAAAAGCATTTGTGTTGAATTTTTCTTGACAACTTTTAGACAAATTAAGTTTGGTTTCTAAAGTATTGACATCTTACACAGCTAGAGTATCACAAGAGATTTTTATTAATAAAGCGGAATTATTCAAAACTCAGCATGAAATACATTAAATTAGTTGCAAGCTGGTTGCCTTCTTGAAACTGTAATTAAAAAGGGAACCATCAAGCATCATTAACACTCCAATTGCACTCCATTATGAAAATCCATTGACATCAAGTATAAAAACGCTGACATGCCAATAGCCAGGTTGTGCACCTAGCACATCTGATTTTGCGACATTTGCATATAGTCCTTAGTCATGAAGCGGAAGATCTTAAAAACCCAGTCAGTCCTTCAGGTTTGCTTTTGTTTTTCCATACAGAACATAATGTGCTGACAGGAGAGTAGGTAATTTTTTCCTGAAACTACTAGGTACTTTATTAGTAGTATGATTTACTAAAAGTTCTTTTTTATAATCTATTTAATCAAGAAAATACAAAAAAATCTCTGTGAAAAAGCAGGGTGAACTGCAAACAGGGACCAGAATTTACTTTAATGGTATGCTGTATCGTACCATAATGTAATAAAGCTTACAAAGGAAGCCCAGGTGTCGTAAAGCAGTTCCACTGACTTGGGCAGAATGTTGTACCTGCTAATTTTTCTATTCTTGCCATGCTTAGACTATGTCTATATTTATGAGGGGAAAAAAAATGATGAAATATTAAAACAGTAAGCAGCTTGAAGATCTTCTATTTGTTTGCTAAAATTTAACACATGCTGCAGTAAAAGACCAAAGTCCTAGAAGCAAGCCGCAGGGCTTTCAGGGGGACAAGGAGCTGTCTTGGTATATGCCCTGCAGCCACCACAGCTCACCCCAAGCGTTTGGAAGTACCGCACCGAGGGTCATTGCCGCTGGGCCTCAGGAAACTCAAGGGCTCTAGATACATTTTAGAGAAGGACAAAAATAGGATGTAGTGTTCTTTTTGTCCTTAGGAATGGAACTGAGCTGGAATAAAGGAGGAAGCTATCAAAGCAACATTCCTGACTTATTTGTAACGTGATGTAAAGATTAATAGTAGTGTTTCCTCTCGGAAGAGCGGCTCTCAACTTACTGTGAAGAGACCTAGGAAGAGTCCACAGCTTTTTCTTTCCGACCTACAGGATGCATTTTTTTCAGGTTCAATCATATTGTCAACCCAACCACATTGTCAATTCTTTAAACTGGCATCCAGACCTATCTTTGGGAAAAAAATAGAGGTCAGGACTTCTAAAAAGTTTCAAAACTCTTGCTTTAGGGGAAGACCATCATAAGAGAATATCTTTGTGACAAGAGCAATTTACATAAGACAGAAATGGAACACTTTGCTCCAGTCTTCCATAGCTATTCTGTGGACTCAGTCACTGTCTAACTGTGGGTATATGAACTGCCCAAGTGAACCTGCCCTTCAAAATATGAATGTCTCAGACATAAGAATCATGGATTTGAAGATTTAAATACTGTTAACCATTGAAAAGTTGCTAGATCTTTTTCCCCCCAAATCTTCCAGACTACAAACTGAGAGAAATAATCAGTTTCAAACATAACCAATCAATTAATCTATACACGATATTATTCTAAATTAAATTCATTAAGTACAAGTTATCTAAGTGTTTCTGGGTGGGAAGCTTGAGGAGGGAACCTGTTCCTATTCAACAGAAACAGCACATAAAGCGTTTGAGGCTATATTCTCAAACTGCTCCTGCAATTCATCATTGCAAGAGATTGCTTTGACTGGGGAGATACTAATTTACACTGAAAGGTGCAAATATGCACATAAACATTGGAAAGTTCAAGTAGTGATTTACAAAGTTTTGTAGAAGTAAAAACCACCATAAAAGAGATGATAAGACTGGATTTAAAAGCTTACTCTGCACCTCTGTCTATCAAGTGACCCCGAGAAGGTATCTGGGCCTTCCTCTGCAAATAAATTTGGGATTTACATAGCATTAATAAAAACAGAAAGATCACATTAGGATACTGGCAAAGGAAGTCAAATCTCTTGGTTTGAACAAGGTGGATGTTATCCCTATGCAGTTCTGTAACATATGGGTAGTTCCCTCACTAGTTTAATAAAAAAGTAAACTATTTAAAGGAAATAGCACGTAGCAAAGGGAGAGCAAACCTATCAGTAAATATTAAAACAATAAACCACCTAATAAAGGATATGTAGAAAGAAAAATTAATCTGGCAATTCATTTCTTTCTTCTTTTTGGCTTTTCTTTCATGAATTTATATTTATACTTTTAAAGACATACATATAGAGATAAGATAATGAATGAAAGTAGTAATTAATTTTAAATAGAACTTTGTGTTATGAATATTAATATCAAGAAATAGTAGCATAGAAGGTTAAAAATGGAAAATTAAAACAAAAAAGACTAAGAAAACACAAATTCTCAATCTTAATTGAAATACATGTATTAATTCAGAAAAGCATGGAAAACCCCCTTTTTTCATCAAAAAATCTGATAAAAAACGTGAAGTACAATAAATTTTTGTCCTGACAGATTGTTAGAGGAGATGGAGACAACCACTTAGGACAGAACGGAGCGAGAACATTTGTAACAAGGAAGATGGCATTTGCTGTTCCAAACGGCCACATGATTCATCATTGCATTTGGGGCCCCAATAGATCCCTGGTGGTTTTTAACTTCTTTGAAAGGTATGGTGCCAAATACCCAACAAGGATAAACACTTATAGTTTAATTGTCATAAATACAAAGCCTTTCTCTAAGAAAAGTTCCTTACCCTGACAATGTCAGCTTGTTCAAATCAAGTCCCAGCCCACCTATGCCCTATGTTCAAACCTTGCTAGAGCAGTCGGTGGCTTGATGCAGAAACAAAGTTGAATATTCCCATGTACACAGTGACAACACTAAGAGGAAAAGGGGGAGTAAAATAATTAAAACATTAACTAGATTGAAAATTAAATGGCATGGATCATTGGGTAGCTCTGTGTTGGCTTATTGACTGTTGATAGGTTACTTCAATTATCTGCAATTTCTACTGCAGTAACATTAAGGGCCCCGTTGTGCTGCGTACTGTGTATACACGCCTGCTCTTAATGACTAAATCTAAAAGGACAACACATGGGAAGTGACACCGAGTCGTAAAGAGGTTAATGGACTTAACCAAGGTTACAAGACAAGATAATAGGGGGGATGAGAATAAAATAAAACAAGCAAAGACTACAAGCCATACCTCCT
The DNA here is from genome assembly GCF_030463565.1 of Pelecanus crispus. NCBI lineage: Eukaryota > Metazoa > Chordata > Aves > Pelecaniformes > Pelecanidae > Pelecanus > Pelecanus crispus. Next base: position 7,581,637 of record NC_134651.1, on the reverse strand, counting down.
ATCCCTTTGTCATGCTTAAAGTAACCCCTTGATTTAGATAAATGAGCTTCACAAGCAACTAGCTTTAACAGTCTTAATACAGCGCATCTCAAAGTCACCTGATGACTTTCTAGTGGTGTCAGTGGAAAGATACATCTGTTGAAAGACTACAGGTCTAGCACAGAGATCAGGACATGCAACTTTGGTCGCATCCTCTGCCAAATTTTTGTGTAATCAGGAACAAGCTGCCTGAAACTTTTCTAGCCATAGCAGACTGTCCTGCCTCTCCGAGTGTTATGATGATACATGTTAGTGTGACAGCAGTAAGGCCAAGGAAAGGTAATTAGACCCAAAGTGCTCTTTGATTCTGAAAATTTTCCATGTAAAAGCAGACCTCAATCGCAATGGACTAAAATTCTTTTTTTGTACAGATTCTAAGCGAGAACACTAAATTCTATTTGTTGTATATGTCATCAACAGAACTATTAACTATTCCTAGGTTGTGACTGAGAATTACTATTAAAGTTGATAAAACAAACCACAAAGAAACTGTCATGACCTCCCCATCATACAACGGCCAATTTGCAAGAGTGGCAGTTAGAAAAAAGCAAACAACCTAGAGTTAGTATAAAATCCAGATAGGAATCTTAAAATTGCATTTTTAGAGTAATTTGCAAAACAACTGCTTTAAGTGCATGAATCACGAGTACTAGAATTTAGTATTTTAAAGCAGATTTTCCAATGAAATGGATTTTCACTGAACCAAAACAATGAAATTCCTGCACAATTTCAGCTAAGTATGTCAATGTGATGATTTAAGCACACAAAGTTAAGAATTTCAGACTGACAAATTTGTGTGTGTGTGTGCGCGTGTATATACATATGTATATATTTACATAGTAATAGCATTCCAGAATTGATGACAGTAGTGCAAGTGTAAAACAATCAGTGAAATGATGGATATTCTGAGGAAAGAGATTTATTTCTAAGATTGGTCCCCAGTTAATAGTCCACAATAAATTCTGCATGGCAGAATTTAAACTGTTCTCCTCATTTTGGATATTTCAGTTTCTTCTGTCTTAAGTCCTAACTGTAGTAATAGCTGATTTCTGACACTGATTCAGTTACAATGGTTACATGACTTCATAATGGTAGCATAATTAAATCAGGCAAAATTATGACCATGTAGTATTACTTACCAGAAGGAGGCTTTGGTTTGTTTACACATGCTCACAAAGCTCAGCTCATTTTGTTAGAAGAGGCCAATACATCAGTTTACATCCACTTCTTATTGTTTCCTCTTGGCTATTAATGAGTCTAGTTGCTATAGATTTTGACAAAGTGAATATATTGCTATTTAAAAAAATAACTTTTACAGTAAGCTTCATCAGATGCATCAATATGTTGCATTAAGTGTTATATAGTTAAAATTCATCATTATGTGTATTAAAAGCTGAAAAGCCTGGTGTTAAAAAAAAAATATATATATATATATAAGAATGTGAAAACGAGATCAGAGCACAGACCAAATTGTGTCTTTCGTTCACATTCTCTGATTCTGCAATATGCCCATAATTACTAGAGCAAATGTAGCCATTGGGGGAGGAGGGGTGGCTTTTTGGTTTTGCCAAAGGAAGCTTATATATTTCCATACTTTGCACTTTTAGAATTATTTTTCTGAGCTGTATAATGTCAAATTAGGTATTATTTTGCCAAACCTTTTACCATTTGCAGGACTTTGTTGTTAAAGGAGAGGCAAATACTTAATAACAGATAAAATCTTCCTGAGATGCTACTTTTACTAGCTGGTTCTCAAAGGTGGTTCACCTAAAAGCACGGAGAAATCAGGCCAGTGAAGGAGAATTTAAGAAAATTATTGCCCTTTTCAATAGGAAAATATTTTCTTTTGTTTTCCACAGCTTTTGAGGACAGCTCAGCTCCCAGTTTCACATCATAAAAAAAAGTATCTAGGGAGCAAACTGAGAGAATTTGTGGCTTTGTTTTTCCTTTTCCATTGAAGCACCAGATGACATTTCTTCAAATGATTTTATCTTCTCTAATTTACTGTTTTCACTACAGCACATTCCTTGGAGCCTACGTAAGCTGGAGTCCAAGTCAAAGTGAGAATTTTACTTCCTTTCCATTTGTTTTCTAAATGCTTTCTTTGTGAAGAAATGGAATATTTATTTCTGTAACTTAAAGCATCTTATGAACTGTTGAAAGTAAGACACATGATGGCACATATCATTTTAAAGCTAGTGATAGTCATCTGAACTAATGTGAGGAAGAACCGACCGTTCATCTTGTGAGAGTGAGTTGTTTATGGTAAAACACTGAGACAAAATGCATTTTGTTTACTTCCCAGTGGGCATCTGCTCTTCCAGCAGGTACAGATAAGGTGTTTTGCCTTTGTGCCATGCTATGCATGTAAGCAGAAGATGATGTGTGGTTTTCCATATAAACCACTTGCCTACTGCTCTTTTTAGATTTTAGCTAGGACAATTTTGTTTTTAACTTTTAACTTATCTTTGTAGAGCAGCAAAGTTACCAGCCTGAAGAATCCACGTGTTACTCGTGTTGTCAATGCCCCTTACATTTTTCTGGCTTTTTGAGGATACTTCGCTCAGTCCTTGTTCAGGTTCTGTACTGGGATTCTGCTTCCTTGACTGAGTTTGGTTGTGTGCACAGGAAACAAAAAATAGAGAAATTAAGAAGTATTCATTGGATTGTACTAAATGAATATTCATCGAACATTACTGGGTATGGCTACCTTATGTATTCAGGTTTCATGATTCCCTGCTACAGCATGATGAAGTTAATTGAGGCAACAAAAAGTGACTTTTAGCATAACTGAGCACTTCCTACTTGTGTTAACTTCAGCTGAAATTATGGTGAGATAACATCTCTGAGAATCTCCCTTCGGTTGTTTCAAGCTGACCATCCAAAATCAGAGGACACTCCTGTGTGATGTGAACATTGTAAACTTTTGTACTGCCAGAATAATTTCCTGAAGCTTAGAAGAAACGTGCTACACTGTATCTCCCAGTAATATTATTCTGACTAGTAAAAGAAATAGCTTCCTATGATAGATATCTATCTATCATGATAACAGAGATCTGGAGAGTCAAAACAGAGTCCATTTTGTAATTGGTGTAAAATATGGTTACAGTTGAAAAAAGTATTGCTCTAAGAACTATGATAAATCAGCACTTATGATGTGGCTTTTAAAAAGTGAAATCCTGGGATTTAAAATGCTTACACTTTAGTGTGTTCTCTTCATGTCACAGTTCAAGTAAAATTATTTTATGATAATAAGGGATTACCCTTAAGGAAAGAAATTTGTCATCCATGATGCAAATAGATTAAAGACAATGGAAGATCACGTTCTAATTTAAAAAAGGGTCAGTAAATGATAATCTACTAAGCAAATTGCCAATATGTACATCTATTAGCTGTCACAGCAATGAACTGCAACAAATTTATTAACCAATGCTTGTGTCTCATTTTTACAACTGAGAGACGAAGGTGATTTTTCCAGCTAGATTCATAACTAAAAGCAGGGATATATTGGAATTCTTGACCAACACGCAAATGCTCTAAGTCTAAAAATTAAATTTGGCAGTCTATCATCCTTCTAACAAAGAATATCAGAATGACCTATACCTTCTGTTCTCACTTCTTTTTTTTTAAATAATATATATATCAGTAATTTACTATAATTGTAGTGTGTTAAAGATGATATAGTTATTACAATACTCACCTATTTTTTTCTCCATCTATTCTTCCTTTTGGCTCTTGTCCATCAGAGCTTCTCTTTTATTTAGGGTGAGAGATATGAAGTCCACAGACAATGGCAGAGCTAAGGTGGTTGGTTTAGAACACCAAAACAGAGCCAGTTATGTTGGTTTCAAACATAAAAATTCCAGGAGAAAAAAGCCCCACAACTGACAACAGCAACAAATAAAATTGGGATTGGGGCAAGACTTCTATAGTTCCCTTTCAACACCAGCTGCATGGCCTCATGGGACAGAATTAGGAAGAGTTCAACACATTTTTTGGGTAGAGTTTAGTGCATTAAATTAATAAAAAATCAAGTAAAACTTCCTCTGAACCAGACACAACAGCCTCCACAGTAATGGTCCTTTCATCCCCAAATTCAAACCCACTGCACAGCTAGATACTGTCTCTGTGTTGGCATCGTCTAATCTCTGATATGCAAACTTTAGAGTACCTTACTTCTAAATGCAACTAACTGGGATTTCCCTATCACACACTTACTAAGGCACTGTATTATCAACAGGTCTCCAATGAGGAGAGAACAATTGGAATTAAAACCCATAGTCAACTTTGGCTTGTAGAAAGCACAGAAAAATCTTTTCAGGACACTGAGGAAACTTTTGTTTTCCCTAGAAAGCAAGCTTTAAAGCCAATAAGTATTCATACAATATTTGTATTTTACTAGCTTCAAACTTTCTTAATTTTCCACAGTTTCATTGTGGAGTGTTGGTATTAATACTAATCTGAATAAAACCTACCAAATTTCTTAATTAGCCCTGTCCAGTTCCTGGCTAGCTACATGAATGCATGACCCACTGTCTGTGATATTCAGCTAGTTGTGTGAATTTCTTTAGTGATCTTTCCTATTTCACACTGCCAAAGTGCCCATACTGCAAATATACAATTGCAACAGGAACTGATGAAGAACAAACATTTGGGTGTTGATGGGGTTTTGTCTTAATTACATTTTTCCCTTTAAACACAATCTCTCAAAATCAGTTTGCTTCCCTGTGAGAGGATGCTTTATGGAAGTTTTTACTGTGATTTCTTGATCAGGAACCAGTGTTAGAATAAATAGCCATTCTCCAGGGTTAGTAACTCAAGACCTTTCATTAAGCAGTGTATTGAAATCCATAAATAGAGAGCATGAAGTTAACCTAATCTCTAACAATTAATATCTCTTACAGAGCATGCTTGTCTGTTCCCAAAGTACTAGCCAAAGTTTTGTGGAACGGCCTTTCTTAATCTTACCTAAACTATTTCCAAAACACTATTAGAGTAGGAATCAAGCAAGAGGGGAGAAATTTTTTTTCAGAGATATTGTTCTAGCAAAATGTCCAGCACTACATAAATGACCTATTCTAGACAATTTACTCCATATGATAAATAAAGAGCCCATATAAAAAATTAATTTGGGCTCATACTTAAAGGTTTAAAATTGACATTCAAAAGGAAATGAAAACCAATAATGTGTGGGTTGAGGATTACCATAGCACTCAGGAAGGAAGATGCCTTTGGAAATTAAAGTTGTGTGTTTACAGTAGGATAACCCATGATAAAAATCATGGCCTATTTTAATAAACAGCAAGAATGAAAAAGGAAAGTGGAAGACACTGAATACCAGTCTAAATGGCAGTATTTGAACAAAACAGATAAAATCTTTGTATGACAGAGTAACAACTGTAATAGTTAAATCCAAGGCTACTGTTATTTGGCATAATAGAGATCCCAGAAGTAGTAAATATTTTTTTACTATTTGGATTTGTGGATATATTCTGAAAAGAGAAAGTGCAAGCAGTGTTGCTTTATACAGCTTCCAGAATGCAAAGGTAAAAACTAACTGTTTTGCTTTGTTTAAATGAAGAGAAAAATAGTATATACTTTTCCAATTCAGGCAACAAAGTATATTTTAAAAAAATATTAATAATTATTAATACCTTTGTTTTTTTGGAGTGAATGATTATTCACTTACAGGATATAGTTCTCTGAAGTTCTCAAACATTTTATAAATATTAATGAATGACATCAGCTTTACAACAAATACAAGTAGCAAATTTCCATTCTACAGAACAAGAAACTATGTCACAATCTTTTTTAAACAAAAAGTAGATAGGAAACAAAATAAACCAACTCTGATTCCCTTCTCCTGCATTACAAAGATTGTTTTTCCTTTCGTGTTTGATATTAAGTGGTATACTGCCTCCATACTGAGTATCCAACAGCATCCTGGCTTGTATCAGGAGCAGCGTGGCCCACAGGAGCAGGGAGGTGATTGTCCCACTGTACTCGGCACTGGTGAGGCCGCACCTGGAATACTGTGTCCAGTTTTGGGCCCCTCAATACAAGACAGACATTGAGGTGCTGGAGCGTGTCCAGAGAAGGGCAACAAGGCTGGTGAAGGGTCTGGAGCACAGGGCTGATGGGGAGCGGCTGAGGGAACTGGGGTTGTTTAGCCTGGAGAAGAGGAGGCTGAGGGGAGACCTTATCGCTCTCTACAACTCCCTGAAAGGAGGTTGTAGCGAGGTGGGTGTTGGGCTCTTCTCCCAAGTAGCTAGCGATAGGACGAGAGGAAATGGGCTTAAGCTGCATCAGGGGAGGTTTAGATTGGATATTAGGAAAAATTTCTCCATGGAAAGAGTAGTCAAGCATTGGAACAGGCTGCCCAGAGAGGTGGTGGAGTCACCATCCCTGGAGGTGTTCAAAAAACGGGTAGATGTGGCACTTTGGGACATGGTTTAGTGGGCAGAGTAGTGTTGGGTTGATGGTTGGCCTGATGATCTTCGAGATCCTTTCCAACCTTAATGATTTCTAGTTCTTACGTTCATTAAAAAATAGTCCAGCCACCAAGCCAGGAAACATGAAATTATGACCCTACCCTTAATTGGTTTAGTGGTGGACATCGTAGTGTTAGGTTAATGGTTGGACTGGATGATCTTAAGGGTCTTTTCCAACCTAAACAATTCTATGATTCTATGATCTTGTGCCTAAGAATCTTTCCTAGAAATCATTCTGAGGGAAGTTAAGAAAAGAACATTAGATGGATACCAAATTTTTTTTAACATGAAATACTATGTCTTGTGTAGAAGAAAATTGTATTTAAGACTCTTTTCACTGGAGATGTTGTATTGCATTTGGTGGTCATTGCTTTAATAATGAGAAGATGGAAAAAATGGAAGGCAGCCTTGGCTACTCAAAGGATCGCCAAACTTTAGTATGTTCCTGTAATACATATTTTTTGTATTGAAGGCATATGCATAGACAATAATGAAATTACCTTCTTTACAAGTCACTTTTACACAAATTTATATTTCATTTTTACTGTATTCTAAAATGCTAATTACCTCACATTTCTTTCGGACTGCAAACCAGGTATTTTTAATAAAATTTATGCACAGATGCTATTATATAATACTCAGAGAAATGGTAATTCATTAAAAAATGCAAGTATCAATATACCAAGAAAATTCCCATCCTTATTGTTGATGTAATTTTGGAACAGTATATTCTTTTGACAAAGAAATGCATCTCAGATTGAGCTATTCACAAATCATGAGTGTCTGTGAATCTGGGTTTTCTTTTTGGAGTTTGGGAGGGAGTAGTATTAATTTATAGGGGAAAAAATGGGCATCCATGATCTTAATATGCTTTAAGGAAGTGAATAATACCTTTTTGATTTTTAGCACAATTTCTGTAATCTTTTCTATCTAAATATATCTAAGTATGAAAGTCCATTTTTCCTTTAGACTTTTCATAGCACATGTAGTATTTGAGACAGTAAGTGCAGTAAAACTTTCTGATCAGAAAAATGATAAAAGAGCTGTGCAACATCCTGAAAAAGCCCAGTCATCAATGAGAAAATCTTTCTACTTCTTTCAGGTAAAATAGATCTCTCAAAATAATGAAAATTGGAAGTGGGAACATGTATCAGACCAGGAGATGGGGATGAATGTACAATCAGGTGGTCCTGCAGGTCAAGTGAGGCTTAGGATCAGCTCATGAAGTTTGACAGGTCTGTACATGAGAGAGGAAGATGTGAATTTTTTGGAGGGAGGATGGGGAGAGAATGTGTAAGCAGTTGGGGTGTGAAGGATTTGTACCAGCTTACTTTTGGTAGGGGAAAGTTCCAGGTTAGGTGCCTGCAAATATTTATCAATACTCATCTTTTCAAGGCCAGAAGGGACCATTAAAATAAGTTCTTCTTTCTCTTGGAATACTGCCAACCGGAGAATTAAACACGCTTATTACAGCAGCTAAGCTGTTTTCAAAGAAACAACAATGGAATAAGGCAATAAATTTCCATTTAATTACAATGGAAAGTAGGAAATTGATTCATTCACTCAATAGCTATCTCAGGATTGTCTGGTCTCCATAAAAGCCAGAGAAATACCATAAAGAACGAGGTTAGGAAGCTACAATAAGTAGAGCTGGCTGGAGCACCTTAAGCACTGAGGTTTTTCAGGTCTTCGGTGGATACCTACGTAACATAAACCTGCAAAAAGCAGGCTGTGATGGAGTTGTAATGAGAGGATTGCTACGTTTCCTAAGCAATCAGCCTGGGGAGTCAGGCAGTGTGGAGATGTCTGAGGACAGTGCCGAGCCGCTGCCGCAGGGAAGCGCTGGGCAGAGAAGCCAGGCTGGCATGGTCTCAGCCACACCGCCGCCGGGCAGCAGGCTCTGAAATAAGCCATCCAGACAAATGCACCTCGATTTCATCTCAGAAAAATTAATTTCCTCACTCAGAAAGCAAGTCTGGAAGTAAACTAAAATGTGCATAATATGGCTACCTCAGTGTGAAATAGGACACAAATTTCTTGAGAGTTTAGACACTTTCTAAGGCTACTGGAAAACAACAGCTTTCCCAAATACAACACACTTCTTTGTAGCTCAGGCCTTTTTCCTGAAGAAAGATTCTGTTGTGTGAAAAGGGGAACCCTTGTCTCATCAAGCTCATCATTCAAGGAGATTCCCCTCTTTCTGAACTCCCAATAATGCCAAGGAGTCCAAGTTCTGCCCCGGTATAAACTGCCAGACTTTTTCAGGTGACTCCAGTGACCAGCTCTCACAATGTCATCATACAAACTGGCAGATGCCCGTTGCCGGAAGACTTTGTTCTTGTCGGCTCAGTCATCAGTAGGAGGTAACTTACTGTCATGCACAATTACATTTCAGTGCTAACAACACTTCAGTCAAGGATGCGCTGCTGGAGCCCCTTAACAATATAGTTCAAGAGGGAGGGTAAGTGGCAAGGGTAAGTGGCAAGGCAGCGTCAAAAACTCAAAAAGAAGTTTGGAGTCTGACTAGGGTGTGTGCAGAGTTCATATTCCCAAAGGCGGTAAGTTAGCATTGCACCCACAAATTGCCCGAACTGTTATAAATTACATACACAAGGAAGTATATTCCCACTTTTTTCCTAATTATAACCAAGAAGCTGCATTAAAATTCTTTATACCATTCTTTGTATGTTGTTCTTAAACAACTTACTAAAAACTAACATCAGAGGAACAAATGAAGAAGGGAAGTGAAAAAAAACAAAGTCTATTAGTAATTTACCCTGAAGGGAAAAAAAAAACCAAAACAAACCACCAAACCCAAAACAAAAACAAAGCCCAAGAAAAAAAAAGCCATTCAGTATATTCTTCGCCAATGTAAAAAAAAAAAGAAAAAAAAGAGTAATTTTCTCAAGCATTTTTAAGAGTCAGGAGAAAAGTTATCCCTTTTGCCTGCATAGCTGAGCACTGTCAGAGGACACAAGAAAAGCCAGAGACAAAACCAACGCACACGAAACAAAAACCCAAAACTGACACTGCCTCCCGCAAAATCTTCCCAGTCTGTACAAAAAACTTACACAAATTCTTCGTGTAAAATCTGTCTTTAATAGAATTCCTAATGTGTTTTTTTTTCCTCAAAAAGGTGAATAATAATAATAATAGCATAGGAAGTGAAAGAGTATCTGCAAAAGTTGTTAGGACCAAGGATAATACATTAATATGATCTTTTCAGCTGATGTGCAGTCCCAATGTACCCAATACCAAGACAGACATGTCAAAAGTTGCAGATAAGTAGATAATGTGAAATGATCTATGTAATAATTATAGAAATGGCCAATTGTGTACCACCTTTGCTTTCCTAACAAACACCTGCTCAGATGTATTTTTAAGGCCTAACCGACTCATCCTTGTTTGCATTTGATTTCTGTATCACCTGGACCACCGAGCATTCTTCTTTGCAGCTGACTACATTCAGGATTTTATATTTTTATTTTCCTTTCTTTTTAAAAAGAAAATCTTGCCCAGAATTGGAAGTTTTCCATTCGGGTAAGCAAGCAACACCCGTAGAAAGGATTTTATAGCTGTTACAGCAGAATCTTTCACAGTGGCTCATAGGCCAAGTGATGCCATTAGATCTGGTGTCACCAGGGCACTCATATAGGACAGTTTAATAACAGTTGGAAGGCTGGTTTCTTCCTTAAGCTCCTAGGGGAAACAGCCAGACCTGATGTTGGAAAATGAGAAAGTACCAGAAAATTATCTGTCTAAACTAAAATCCCAGGATAAGTGTTTAACCCATAAAATACTATGACGAAGACAAAAGCTGGAAAGACGTTAATAAGTCTCTGAATTTTAACTTGCATCCTCACAAGTTCACTAACTCTAGTGCTCCTTCCCATAAAATATATTATACCTGCAGTGTTCCATTTCCTTTATACTGGTCCCTTTGGTAACTTTGATAGCTCTCATTAGCAGTTGCCCATGATTTATTAAAATTTCCTGGTTAATACATTTTAAAGACAGAAGGAACTACTATTAGCATGTAGACATACTCTGAGTAAGGAAAGGCAAAGAATACTCGCCATGGTGATCTCTGCAGAGACTAATGATTTGTATTTACATGTGATTTGCAACAGCAGTTAGAAAGTAAAAAACAGTATTTCATATTTCAGATTGATATATTCGAATTATGACCTAGAGATTAAGAGAAGTCTAAGCTGGATATTACTAACTTACCAGTTCTAAGCAAAAATCAAAACATTCAGACTGCTGGGTTTTTTCTATTGACACTTGTCCATTGGCAGTAACACATAAATAACTGATATTTCGGAGACTTTGGTCACCACCTACTGTGGGACAGATTTTTTTGCCTGAGCATAATTTCCATACATTTCAAGTAATCATTTATAAGCACAAAGTAAAACTTAGTTTCAGGTGGGAATCTACTTCATCCATTTTTACTAATCCCTTTTCACTTTTATGCATTCCTATTCCATGTATTTCAGAAATAAGACACTATTAAAAGAGATCCTTTACTGGTCAGAATCGAGTGTGTGAAAAACTGCTCTAAAGCAGATGGTTATCTGTGAAGTGGAAAAAAAAAAGGAAAAAAGATAAATGTCATACCAAACATTTGGATCCTCTAGTTATAGATTATTTTACTTAAAGTACCTTATTTAAATTCTGGAGGGACCTATACTTCTCTAAAAAATACTAAGTTTAATTATAAATTAAATACAATTCTAAAAGGCATCCCTCTCTGACTGTCTGAAAGACTTAAAATATTTTTCTTCAAGATTCCCCATTTCCTGAAAATTATGTTTTATCTTCTCATAGGCTGATGGATTTGCAAGAGCAGCATGTGAGTTATTTGAACTAGTGGAATGCTGATCAGCCTGTTAGGTGGCTATTTTGTGCCAGTATTTTCAGATGGTTAGATCATTACGTGGGATTGCCATCTTTGCTTCTCATGGACCCAGGGCTGGACATTTGGAAAGTCTCTTTTCTTGTATCTCACCTGGGATAGAATTGTCATATATGTTTTATGAGGAAATCATAAAGATCAAATGTGTTTTATGAAGTGATGTGATACCTCAAGTATATGCCACATGCTGCTGCATAATAACTGTAGCCTATATGTGTGCCTGAATACAGTAATATATAAACACATATATGCAAGTACAGACACACCTCTTGTGCACTCACTACAGAGAAGTCACACTGTCTCTCTCGTAAGACTGTTTCTGTGACTGATCTAATTAAGGATAAGAATGACATTGCACATACAGTGATTAGTCTATAGAAAGTAATTCTTAGTATTTAGAGAAGTTTCTGATTTCTTCTTTTACGGAGCATCTAAACCAAAAAACCTGTTATGAAATCAGCCACAGTTTTTCCCATTACAGAAACAATACAGACTGGTATTCCTTGAAAAAGTCTCCACCTACATAGGTTTCATGGAAGATGTTTGCCAAAATCGGTGCAGTCTGTTGCTATGCACAGTGTGTATTTAGCTGGCGCAGTCAAAAGCTTGACGGTATTCACCATCAGGTCCAAGTGACATTGCTCTTTAGAAGAGTATGACATTTGGGCTCGCTATTCTTACTGATTAGTAAAGCAACTTTTTTTATACTCCCTTACATTTCCTTGTTTGATAGATGTTGATACGCAAACTCTCAGGCCCCGATGTGGCAAACATATCCACATGAAAGCAATTAATTGAGGCGAAACAAACTGGACCACTTACTGAGAAAAATATTCATGTACTTAAAAACTTGATGAATGCTTCAGCTGTTGGCTTGAGCTAAAGAAAATTGCATCAATTTTAGGCAAGAGCATTACTTCAGTAACATCTTTGATGCCCAAAATCTGCTTGAGGAAACACTTGATAACACATCACATTTTTTCCAACAATTTTGCTGACTCTGTTCATCATAGGATTGAAAACCAGACATTGCATTTTAGTTTCATAGTCTCATACATAAAGGAAAATTACATAGCTGATCAGTTTGTAAACAGATATGAGCAATTACATTTTTCTTTGGAACCCATGGCTTTCATCATTTTCCCATGTGACCTGAGAGAAAACATGGCTTCTCTGAAAATACTAAAAAAAAGAAAAAAAAAAAAAAGCCTGACTTTACTTTTACAAAACATTGCCTTGGCCAGTGGCATACAGGGTAGATATGGATTCATTCCAAACTCTGCTGCAAGACTGGTGGAGTTAAAACACTTCAGCAGGAAGATGACCAACAACAAGTAAGTCAGAAAGCAATGCAAGGAGTAAAACAAAAAGAAAAATTAGAACAGACTGGATCAAGATATAGCTGAATTTTTATAGAGATGTAAAAGACCATTTCATAAAAAGGTAGTGTTATTGTTACTATTTTCTGCACGGAGCATCATCCAGGATCAGGGGAAACATGATGATGTTTTCCAGGTAAATCTAGGTCTTTTTCTGTGCTGCATCAGTAAAATCAAGCCAAAAAAATTACAAAATGTCAGAATATTCCCAAAGGCTTGAAATATAAGAATTGCAGAATCAACAAGCTTCTCTATAAAATAAATCAGGTAAATTAATTTGGGACATCTGTAGCTGCAAACACTGCAGTGGGAATGGCATGCAGCCTATCTGCAGTTAATCCCAAGACCTGCTTGTGCTGTAGATATATAGGGTAAACCAGTAATTTATTAGGTCACATCCTACCTTAAACACTTCAAATGTTCTCATAAAATTCCGTTCCACCTTTATCAGAAGCCAAATCAGTGTGCTGCCCTGTGGCCAGGGTTAGATGTGCATTATGGTTTTGCCCTGATAAAAAGAACTTGCCCTTCAGGTTTGATTGGAAACTTAAATACCTGTTTTGTTTCAAAATCCTCTGAGAAATCGCACTTTATAATGAATATAATGTCAAAAAATGTCACTTATAAGTTGGCTTCCTCTATAAAAGATTTTTTGGAACAAGCCGTGGTTGCACTGCAGTTCAGTAGTTCACTGCTATCTACAGTAGCACTTTGTAACTCCACTTTGAGAAGGCTGGAGTCCCATAGGGAACTATTCTTTTTTCCAGTATATTTGACATGTTCAGCTGTTAGTGCTCATTATGGTCATTATGAGCTATTACTGCTCATTATGCTGTTAGGCAGATGACACCTAGATTTACTGAACTAATGGTGATGGGGGTGGAAGAACCTTTCTTTTTAGATACATGAGTGATCAAAAAGGAGAACTAAAAAAATCTTTGAGATGAGAGGAAGAAAAAGAGGTATTGAAAGAAACACTATACTTTCAAACTCAAAACAGTGATATCAAATCACGTATGCCATTTGGAATTATTTGTACACATCCCTGTTACATTCATCTCCCTCTGTTTTTCTCTCTACTAAGCTCTAGAAACCATGTATCTCAACAACTAGAAACAACAATGAATCTGTGCTAATTAGAAGAATAATTCCAACATTACTGTTCTATTTTCTCTGTGCCTTCCCTCATGCAATGACACATTTAACTTTGGCGACTTACTTTACTGATACAATTTCAGATAGCCTTAGGCATTACAATTTAATTATTCTCTAAAACAAAAATAGAAATATTGGCATAGGCAGTTTCTGAAAATAATATCAAGAGCTGTACAGCAACAGGACTGTCTGGTAAAACTATTCAATTACATATTTGCTTTTTCCATTATCTATTAATGCAAGTCATATACGAATTTAGAGTTTGAAAACATTTACCAGAAAGAAGCAGCAAATAATGTTTGTCCCACAAAAACTTACAACACAGTGGCCAACAGGTTAAATTGCTTAAATAACAGCTATCAACATAGTTATTTTTTTTAACCATCATTATTTAATTTTTAAAGACTTAGATGAATTATTCTGGGGGCGGGGGGAATACATGCCTAGCTATGATATTTGATTTAGTTTCACTGGAAATTAGGCTTTATTTCACTTGAAATTAAGCTTTTTTTATGTGAAGGATAAGAGATTAAACACAACTTCCTGAAAAATAAATGGATTATAATGCCAAAATTTTGGGGTTCTCTTCTATTCCTATTCCAAATGCAAGGATACAGCATACTCTGGCTTTTAGAGCTACACAGGTCCTTTATTAACTTCCCTGTGTGTCACACAATTCACAGCACTCGAGCTCCTTGACAAGAAACCCTAGAATAGAGTCTCTGAGGGTGCACTGTACTGCAATAGCTTTAAGTATTATGCACTCACTAGCGTAAAGTGCCTAGTATAAGCTGGAGGATCAAGGGAAAGGAAATGCCATTCCTATCTGCTATTTGGTGTAGAACAAGAAAGAAGTAATAATCTTTCCCCTCATGGTTTCCACTCAGCTGTGGACAGGCAGGCAGGCAGCGAGGCCAATGTTCGCTGGCTGAGAAACAAAACAAATGCGATCAAGATGAAACTGTGGAATGAGATATATTATATTAATCTGCCTGTTGCATCCCGGAAACCAAATATTTGGACTGTGCATACCTAGAGTACTGAAGTCTCAGAGTCATAAGCCACATCTATCTCTCTGTGATGAACCAAAGAGAAAGTAATTAATGAATTGGTCAGATATAATTAACAAATGGATAAGTAATATGCAGTGGCATTTGCATAATTTAGGATAGTTTTGACAATCTGGGTATTTCCAGTATTGTCTCTTCTGCTGAGAAACTATCGTAAAGAGCACTAAAAATTTTTATTTTTTTTTTTTTTTTAAGATACGGGAAGCCAAAACAGCATATCAGAATGTCGTGATACAACATGCCAGCTCAAACTTATGGTGCATCAGTTCTTTCCTGCTAGCCAAATTTTCAATGGTGGCAATCTCTGGAGAAAAAATTATGGAATAAATACGCATATCCTTCAACCTCTAACAGACTGAAATTGAGTTGTTCTGTCAGTAACAACAGCTTGTATCAACTTTAGGTGGATATTATCATGACAGGAGCAATGTAACATTTAAATAAATATAAATAAATACACATTCTGACTTAATTTCCTAATTGTTGGTGAAGCAATCCTCTGAACAGCTTTTTGTTCTTGACTGGGCATTGTCTGCTGGCTAATCCTGCACTAAATAAATATATAAATATTTATTAAATTATAAATGTAATCTAGTGCTTTCCTTATGATTGTAAATTATATTGCCAGATGTCATGAATGCAGTAGACAATTACATCACATTATAAATATAGGGCTATTAAACAACACAATTAAAATTAATAAGTTTTTTATTGTCTGAAATTTGCTAGAATCAAGGCCATAACTAAAAGATATGGTCACACTTTTAAAAGCAATCTATGCATTTGTGATATATCTATTCATAGTACGTGATAATGTTGCAACTATCTTGTACATAAAAAGTCAGTATGGGTGTAGTTTTAACTGAAAAAACAAAGTTGTTTTCAACGATCAGTTTTTGTTTCTTTAAAAACAGACCATTTTTACTATTGTGATCCAGTAAAATACTACAAAAGTTTCATTAAGATAATCAAGAACAGGAAATAAATTTTCAACTAAGTGTTTTTAGAATTACTAATATTTATTTTACAATTGATATGTAAAAGAAATTGTCAAGTTGAAATCATGCTTTTTCTGCACTGATATTCAAAGAGGGAACAATATTTATTTTTCCAGTTTCCTTAAGAGGAAACTTTTACTATTTTCTTCATTGTATTCTCCAAGACTCAGATTCTATAAACATCTACTATATGTTAATTTTATACAGGTAAGCAATCTAACTGCAATCAGTAGAACTACCCATATTTGTAGTTAATCAGGAACAACAGAAATAATGAGCAATTATAAAATCACAAAAACTATTTTAGCAACAAAGACCAGGTGTACCAAAAGAAAGCAAACATCAAACTTATGTTTTTTAAAGGGTCTAGATTTTCTACTGCACTATCTTGAGACAGTCTTCCTTCTATCTCGAATTGTCCTCTTGCTTCAGATTGATGTGCCACTATGGTACTGTGACTGACATCTCTTTGGAGTTGTACCATTGTAAGCAGGAGAAAAATTTAGTGTAAAATATCTTTAAAAGCTTTTGCTCAGGTGTTATTAGAAGAGGATGTTGAGGTTACCCACATCATCCAGAATGTGACAATGCACTGTATGTTGAAGAGCGCTGGATGAGTGTTGCCCTCACAGCAAGGAGGGGTGTGTAAATGGCACAGCTTTGGATCTGAGAGCACAGTTACTTCTGTTTGGAAAGCACAAGTGAAACTAGGAAACTTAAAAAGTAGCCATCTTTCCGAAGGGATGAATGAGTAGGAGAAAATGGTAATTATAACGCAGGAGAACAGCTGGATATAGTATGAAATGTATTTTTGTCTAACTGAATTTAAAAAAGCATTTTTTTTTTTAAGTTATCACATTACTTAAAACCAGGAATGAAATTGTAAGTTATTTCATATATTATTAGTATTTGCAAGATCATCAATGCTGTTCAGCATTTGATGTAAATCCATTTCTATAGTGTTCTGTGTTAATGATCATAGTACTTTAAAGAAAATATTTAAACAGATTTAAAGTTGCTTTAAATTACGTAAATTGCTAAAACACCTACATTCTCCCTTTCCTTCCTTTGGTGTGGCCACAAGAATGTTTTCTAGCATGGCATAAAATAAGGAACTGTGAATTTTTTACTGCAGCGAACAACTGATTGTTTGTCCTGCGGAGTGTTAGTGCTGACCCAGGTAGCAGTGGTTTATAGTCCGAAGATCAAAGTGCAGCTTACCCATCAAAATCACATTCCAGCCCTTGTTTATTACTCCCTTAACCTTTCATCTGTACTTAATGTGCTTTACACAGCACTGAAAAATACAAATATAAAAAAAAGTTCAGAAAGCCTTGTTTTGGTGAGTGATCTGTATTTCTTACCATAGTGTTAACAAGTTCATTGCTTTTCTTGAAATCCTTCCCTCATTAAAACTTCTATGATATTCCTTCTGAAAAATGAGTGACTTAATATACAAAATACATTATCTGCTTTCAGAAAAGTACTTCAGTGTCTTTGATTCACCTTACCGATATTTATGTTAGAGTTGGTATTAATGAAAGCACTTAATGAAATAATGAGGTGTATCACTAGCATTGGTTTCTCTTTTTCATATTCTTTTAAAACTAACATTATTTTAGGAGGATTTTTTTTTTAAGGAAATGCAGCAAATAATATCAGATATATGTAAACACTCTCAAGGGAAAACAAACAAAACCATTTATCAGATGTATTCTTACAGAGAAATCCCCAAAGATGTCTTTAAAACAGCCTTCTAGATCCTTCAAGTTGTTAAGCATGGGACATTTAACCTGCTTTTTGCAACTGCTTCATTCCAAAGCATTTCACTACTTGCATTTACTGAGAAGCTGCTATTAAAAGTACCTTCAATCTGCTTTACACGTCAATTGCAGAAAGCTATTAGCTGTAATTGGCAATTTAATTTTTTTTCCTTTTGCTGCTTTTAGTGTATGATCAGCTTCCAAAAAGTAAGGTTTTAGAATTTCACTAATGTACTCTAAGCGATGTATTCACCCATGGCGTAGGCAGTTTTTAGTTAAGAAATTGGTCTTCATCAACATGTGATTTTTCAATATGTGTCAAGAGATGTGAAAAAATATGTGCTCAGGAATTGCCAAATTGTGTGGAAAAGGAACTGTGAGATGAGTGACAGCACAGAGGAAACATCCTGGCATGATGAAAACAAAGGAAAAAAATAGGATGCCATATAGGTCAGTGGTTGGTAGGCTGAACCTAAGTAATTGGCATCAAACTAAAACAAGACAACATTTCATGGGTATAGGTACAGCTTACATTGGATCCTTTCCTAAGAGGAAAAAAAAGGGAGGGAAAAAGTAGTCTTCCATTCACTCATAACTTGCAGGCAGTCTTTAGGACTCCTCCAAATCAGGAGCTCCTTTCCAGAAAACTCAAATTCCAACTGAAAAAAAGCTACAGCATAAGACTTCACTTGACCTAACCTGTGACCATGTGATTCTTCACCCCTCAACACTGAATTTCTGGGTAATACTAGGATAAGCGCAAGGTTTACCGAAAGAGCTTGAAAGGCTTAGCTTAAGTGTGAAAAAGGTTTGGCATCTCTGCTTTGGATGTAAGCCACTGTAAAGTTTGCAGGAGACAGATCATTATCTCTCACTGCTGGCCTGTCAAAACAGAGCTAGTTTACTCCTTTGGGATGATAGAGTAAGTAATCCTTTCTGTGCTTGCGAGCCACAGTCTGAAACCATAGCAAGTAGATGATGTATCTACTTATGTCAAAAAAGGTAGTAGTGTGGTTATTGCTTTGCATAAAAGCATATTTTTTGCCTAAGACAACTATAATGAGCTAATTAATTTTCATGAGAGTCCAATCTATGCAGAGATAAGGTTTACAAAGATAATCAGGAGTTAAAAGATCAGGTAAACATCTAGAGAACAACTCATCTGCCCCCTCTTAGTACTTGGTGACCCACAGCTATGCCTTAAGATCACAGAATGACAACCTTGAGGTACCAGGAACTTCTGGAGATTGTTTAGTCCACCACCTCCCCTTCTTAAAGCAGGGCCAACTGCAGCAAGTTACTCAGGACCATGTCCAGGTGGGGTTTGACTATCTCCATGCACTGGAGACTCCACAACCTCTCTGGGCAACCTGTTCCAGCATTTGACCACCTCAGAGTAAATAAGGGTTTTCTTACCAGAATTTCCTGTATAATGGTGCCCATTGCCACTTGTCCTTTTGCTAGATACCACTAAGAAGAGTCCAGCTCTTTTTTTCGGAAAAACCTTCCTCATTCTATAGAAACTTAAATTGAAGCTAGTGAAAACCAAACCCCTTCATATGCTTGTTTTAATTCCTTTTGGCTTCCTGCATATTGCTTACTTGGCAGTGAGAAGTTAAGAAGTGTGTTCTGAATATGTTTCTGCTGGGTTCTGCAACTTTGCAGGATGACTTTAACAACAAGTAACTATTAGCACACATTGATCGTCACAAGTAATTTTGTTTCTTTCAGAGCGAGATTGATTATCTTCACCTAACTTGTGCGGATCTCCAGGGAGAATACACTGAGGAACCACAGAGAATGTGATGGAAAAAGCTTTTAAAGGACTCAAAAGTTTTAGCACCAAAAGACTGACTAAGCGCTTGTGTAAATGAAAAGTGCAGTCTCATGACAAAAGCTCTCGTCTGTGTAGTCAAAGGAACTTGGTTTATCTATTGCCATCATCCAAATGCCAGCATTCAATCATTAATGGGAAATAAACCTACTTGGGCTTATTTTTCAAAATTATTTTGTTGGAGCTTTGTAAGAGAATCATATAAAAGCAGAGAAAGTCCCACATACTACTAGTGCAATATTGAAAATTTGTCCAGAGTAATTCTGGAACATTCTGAAGACTTCAACAGTGGGGAGCCCCAAAGGTGCTTACAAGAATGGGAATAATAGAGAAAAACAAATACATAGACCCAGTTCTCTTTGGTGCTTTAGGCAGCAGAAACAGAATCTCCACCCCTTTCAGAGGCACTGCACCAAATTGTTCTCCTACGGATGCAACACGTTGTCATCACTGATTCTTCAGTACGAACACATAATATTTCCTATTTGTGGTTGGTCCTAGTAAAAATAGGTAAGGTTCTAGCAAACCTGATTATTCCTAATGACAGCTGTTGCAATGGTTTCACAAGAGGGCCAGCTCTATGGTAATCTGGAACTGGAAGTGGTTACAAGACAATGTTGTCTGCAAGAGGAGGGCTTTTTTCTGTGTTCTTAAGATTATTCAGACTTTTTCTGACCCTCAGCTGCATCTTTGATACACTGTAGCCAAGTAACACTATTTTTTTCATATTTTGTATGTCTGAAGAAAAAAAAGGTTAAAACTGAGCATTTATTCTAGATAATACTTTTTCAAAATTATCAGTTCCACTACACCTACTGAATATACTCCTGTTTGTAAATTTGGTTGCACACAGTACTTTCAAAAGAAACTTATCAACAAAAACATCTGCTGCCATGACTGAATTTGAACCAGAGATCAAACCCCTACCTATGAAATATTTATAAAAAGAAACCAGCCAAAAACTATATAGAACTATCGAAGGATGAAAAAACAACGTTACGTGCTTATGGAGGAGAAACAAAGTGAAATGTATGCAAAATTTTAAAGCTGTTTAAGAATCCAATCTTAAATTTCAAATTGTGATCATCACTTCCATAACATTTAGCTTAGGGACAACTGCAAAGATGGAATTCAGGCACTACCACAGATGCTGAATTTTGTGGTTGCTGGAAAATGCAGGTAATATCTTGTTATTTATCAACAACATTTTTAAAGCACGTCTTCAGCTGGAGGAAACCCACACTAGGAAAGACCTGTATTAACAAGGCAGATGCCAAGTGAATTCTTTTCTATTAGAAAGAAAATATATGAAATAGTGAGTACATTTCCATTTTAAGTTATCTTTTTAATATAAATTCAAGAACTTAATGATAAACAAAATCCAAGCAATGTGCATCCAAACAGCTATTAATTACCACAACAGGAGAAACTTAACAGTGAAATGGTTTGCAAGCTTTGAACACACAGGATGTGCAAGCCCATGAAGTGTTAAAAGAGAAAATTTTAAATTATCAGAAAGAAATGGCAGAAAGAAAGTTAATACTCCTTTTATGGTGAACATTTCCCTTTCAGTCTACCATAAATTAGCCTTCCTAGTTAAGGACTATATAAAAGCGAAAGGAAAATATTTAGAGAACTTTTTTCAAGAGGCATGTAATAATAAAGTGAGTAATTATAATAGCATTAGGATGCTCAGGAGTGTATTTTACAGGGTCATTAATATGGTTCGTGGGTAGCTGAAAGCACATGGCCTTTGGCCTCATGCCTCACAACACACATGGGGCAGGCATTAATGGCTCTGTAAAGCACACCCTATTGCGTCTCACTGCTTTAATAAAGCCTTAAAGATGAAATGCAAAACCATTTTCAGTTGAGCTAGAGTATTTTGCTAAAGTTGAAAGGAAAATTTCAGTCATAGAAGCAAATCAACTAATGTACAATAAATTATACCAACAAGTAGAGAAGGAAACAAACTTTTTTTTGGAATAAATCTAATTTACCAGTATCTTTCCCCACTGAAATCAGTGAGTTGATACAAATGAGTGTTTACCAAATTCATGAGGTATTAGAACCTAAGTAAGGAAAACAGGTTAGGGATATGTTTGCCTTTTCTTTTTGAAATGATTTGGAGCTACATGGCACTATGCCTCTTCTCTCTTTATATTTTCTACTTCTTTACTGAACACTTCATTATCAATTAATAAAATAAAAAAAGTAAAGAATATTTTCAGCATACCTATGGCAAAGTAAGATCCCTCAACTGAAATCCTGGTGGAAAGCGTTGAGAACATGAACGAATTATAATGAATGTCAGCAATTTCATAAAATCAAACATTCAAGAGCAGAAAAACACAACAAAAAAATTTTAAAATCAGTACAATTCCCAAATGTGTAGTGAGAGTCTCAGAGAAAGTCTTCTCACTTCTTTTTGATTCTATTTCATTGAATCTTGACCGAAAAAGAGTGAAAAATTACTGCAGAATAATGAAAAACCTCAGTAAGTTTTATTTCTGTCTTGCTTCTCATTTTGAGCAACAATAAACACCCTGAAACATGGAGAAGATATTTCAAATACGTAATTAAGATATATAAGTAATCTTTCTTTTTTCAAAAATATATTTAGCTTGTAACATATACAACACAAGAGATACTCAAAATACTTCTACAAATATGTTGGTATCTATAATTTGTATTTGCTTGAAGGCAATTTTTGTACTTTGCCTAATAAGGGATGTTAACCAATATACATAATTTCCTCTGGCCTTTCATAGGCCTTCACCTAGCATTTTTTCATGTAACAATGTATTCAAATTCAGTTTTCACCAAACTAATATTTATTTGCCAGTACATTGTGGATGTAAGAAATCAGTATATCAAACAATGCAGTATTCTATATACTCTCCGTTGGAAAGTAATGCAAATTGTTACATTTTACTGTAGAATTTTCTGTGTTGGCTAAGGCAGGCATTTACACATGGATCATCCATTAAATAGAAGAAAAAAATTAGGACCCTCTCACCCTCTCTTGCCAGTACTGCTGCCAAGAGAGTTTTGGTTCTCTAGATCTATTGCTCGCGTTACTCTCTTGAACCATTAAAAAGTACTGTTACAACCTTAAAATACAGATCTTGTTCAATTGATTCAAAAATATCATGAGGTATTACATCAAAGAAGTATCAAAACAGTATTTGAGCTAGTACCTATATATGTAAACTAATTTGCACGTGAAAAAACATACTTGAAAACTTGAGCAAGTTTATGCATTTGAAATGTGTGAAAAATGAGAGCAACATTTGCAATGGAAATCCCTGTCAAGTTATCTATTGCTTCCAAAGCCCCACAGTATACAGAAGTGCTTCATTTAAGCTACAGAAAACTTGGGACTATTTTAATACAAGTAATTAAATGCAATG
The DNA here is from genome assembly GCF_030463565.1 of Pelecanus crispus. Lineage (NCBI taxonomy): Eukaryota > Metazoa > Chordata > Aves > Pelecaniformes > Pelecanidae > Pelecanus > Pelecanus crispus. Next base: position 7,558,577 of record NC_134651.1, on the reverse strand, counting down.
AATTGGGAGTTCAGAAGTATGCTAAGTACTTATCCTGCTACTTCTACGAGAAGTGTCAAAAGAATCTTCATTTGCCTTTTTTCTGGGCATACCAGCACTGTAAAATGCAGGAGTGAAGAGTGCCCGGCCCACCAAGACTGGGCGCAGATCTAACCTAGCTGCTGAACTGTAGCATATTTCTTAATGTCTTCCTGCCTTGCTTGAAAATCAGAATGCTGGAAACTCAGAGGATCATTTCAGTGTTGGAACGCTCTGCAGTGAGATACAGATTGCATAAAAATCCTTATTTATCCCCACCTCTTGGCTTGCAGTCAGACAGATCCTTTCCTGGGAAGTTTGGCATCCTGGCAAATGCAGAGCAGCCTAAATTCTGTTTGCTTCTAAGGATGAGGCCAGATCTAGCTTCCCAGCAGGTCCCCCATCACAAGACAACCAAAGGCTTAGGGCAGTGTATAATGTATAATACAAATTATTCTGTCTGCCCAAAACATTTGTAATACTGTGGATTAGAGGTTTTACACAGGGATCAGTGATGGTGTAAAAGTAATTTGGTCATATATTACTTAGAGGAAAGTGAAGGTAGCTACATATAGCTAGATCATAAAAATTACAAATAACTTCATGTAGGATAATAGGGTCAAAGATTTTCATATTTTGTTCTGAGGCAATAAGATGTCTATAATTTGTCTTCAGTGAACGTTTTTTTCTTTCCTATTTTGCAAATATTATCAAGTTGAAGTTTATTATGCTCTCAAAGATAAATCTGCTACTTGGAAAAACTGGAATACTTTTATTATATGATTAAATATTGATCAAGGGAATTTATCTTACCAAAAAGTAATTTCTATTGACAGAAATGACACAAACTGCTCTTATGACAAAATAAATAGTTTTAAAGTTTGTTATTTGTTATTTTTCTGTTTACCAAAAAAGAAGTCTAGTGACAAACGTTAGAATAAACCTGTTATTTAAAATGTACCTGTACCAAGATAGAAACCTATTCACTGGCAAACAAAATGATGTCTTTGTGCGCTAAAAAAATAGAGAAGCGGGTGTGTATCCATCTATCCAAGCAGATGGATAATGTCAATTTGCTGTGCTAGAAAAAGCACAAATAGAAAAGAAATGGTTCATTTTAAAAGTGCACTATATATTCAGGGTTCCCATTTCATAAATATCTTGCCTGCTGTGCACTGCAGTTGACCCTTTAAACATATCTAGTCAATAACCTATTGTTTACCGCAAGTCCATTTTGTCATTTTGATGGTACAGATTCAAGTGTGGCAATCTTCCTTTCTCTGCTTCACTGCATACATGACTCCCTTTGGCTGGTACTAGCTCACAAAAAAAGCCACTAAAATGTCATTAATTACAGCAGGTTTGAGATCTGCATGCTAATTCTATTAATGGACCTATGAAATTAGGACACTGTAAATCTAGATGAGCTGTGCTTGGGCCTCCTGCAAACTGGGCTGACCTGAGGTTACCTACTGTATTAAATAAGAATCGTCTAATACATTTTTAGAATTCTAAGTATGTGTAAATCAGACCTTGTGAAGTACACCACCAGAGGGAACAGATAACTGCAGTACACTTTCTGTCTTAACTTCTTCTATTTATCTAGCATCAAATTCATTTGGAGTGCTTCATACCAAGAAACAGTGACGCCCAAGGCTAAGGTGGGATCAGATAAGGCCTTCCGGACACTTTCCCTACTGCGTAATCCCAAAATGTTAAAATTTAATTTATAAGCAACTTAATATTCATACAGCTAAAGGACACTTATTATGAAGTTGCCAAGGGTCCATAAAAGTATTTATGAATTAACATTCTCTGCATGTCATTCCAATTCAGAAAACTTAAATGAATGATTTTTGACTGCACATTTTTATGTGTTTTGCTATTAATTTCCCATCTTTACTTTCAATGTAATGTACTTTTAATTAGGCAATAATATATAATCTTCTGTTCATTTATCATTTTTACTCAAACATGTTAGGAAATGGATAGTAGAAAAAAGGCTCATCAGAGACCCTTTGGTGGTACAGCAAAGCTGGAATGAAATGCCATCTCCTAACAGTACCTTTAAGGTTTCATAAAAAGATAATGGATGTGCTTGTCACTGACGCTAATGATCAAACATTTTCCCAGTTATACTGGATATTAAATTGTGAATTATAAAAGAAAACCCCACAGTCTAAGCAATGTAGGAAAAAGAATCTTGCTACATTTTTTATCTCCTTTGATATCTAGCTAACATAAACCTCCTTATTCCACTGTTACTTTCATTGAATTGTCACTATGGCGTGAGTGGGTGATGCTTACTTTTAGTAAAGTGAAGAGGATTATTTTCAGAAGGAAAGACTACTCTCCAGGTTTCAGAATAGGAAAATAGATTATATATGCAAAAATGCTTAACTGACACAGGACACTAATTCATCAAAATATCTTTATGAAGTTGACTAAAGCTTTTTTTAATCTGACATGAAGCAATTTTTGAAATGGTTATGTCTAAATTTCATATATGATTTTGAAACCTATTTGAAAGATATCCTCTGTTTAATATCTTCAGTAGTATTACCATGATGTCAAAATAAAGAGAAGAAAAAGGGAGAAAAAAAGAAAAAGAAAAAATCCCAAACTATGTGATGGGAACACTACAAAGTAAATAATTACCAAAATACGGATCAATCATTTTGACAGATTAACACTGAAAAAAACAGATCTCATTTGAAAGCACTGGAAAAAAATGTGTATGTTATTCTATCTAGAAAGAGAAAAATGTCAAAACAAAACAAGACAATACCTTCTAGTCAATCACAATGGAATTGAACTTCTGAAAGGGGCAGATACTTCCAAGTTGTTCTGAATTGGTTTTCATTATAATATATTCTTATCTCTGTGTTCAATCCTGCAAATGGTCAACTAGATAATTCTTCATCCCATGAAAAGGTTCACTAGGCTACATTCTGAAATTACTACAGCAATGGGAACAAACTCATGTGCATAAACTTACCCATAAAGGAAAGGCTGTGCACTATTTTTTGCCTGTTGGGAATGTGCAATGTCTTGCTGAAGAGAAAGATGGATAGTGGCAGAAATGCTAGGTTTGGCACAGATTGTCCAACACTTACTGCAGGGCTGTATCCTTATATTTTACGTACTCTTTAGTCAATAAGATATTGCCGGTTGGCATGATTCTGCATAGAAGCAATATGTATGTTCAAATCTAATATGTATTCCTAACGTATTCCAGCACACAGCAACAAAACATGTTAAGGCATAGTAAGACTCATCCTCTGTCACTACATCATCTATAAAGCTCTAACATTCATTAACAAAAGCAGGAAAAGGCCTTTGTGACAGTATTTTCGCTTTTTTCTGTTTTCTTTCACTATTCTGAGTTTCATTCTACATGAATGTTGCAGCCCAACAACGAGGGGAAGCAATCTACTTATGAGGCCCATTGATTTCAGTGCAGTTATTTGGGAAATAATGTACTAGTAAGAATAAGGATAAGAGGTCTTTCAAACATTGTGCTCCAGTGACTCTACTTTCAGCATTAAAAGTACAAACTGGCCAAAAAAAAAAAAAGTGGCAGAATACCTGGATAGGTGTTTTCTACTCAGTAACCCCAGTCAATATCCTCCAACTAAAGGGTGACAATATAAATACAACACTAAATGATAGCAACAGTTCCTATACTCTCCCTCAAAAGGGAAAACTGCTTGTAATTAAAGAAAGCATAACCAAGACAATATCACTTATGGGTGTGCTTCCATTCTGGCATAAATTAAGGTCTTACAGTTACAGAATGTTTGCCTTGCCAATGCAGACATTATTTAGAATGCAAAATAGAAAATACAAAATACATATAGTTTTTCCTTTTTCTTTATTACCACCTTTTAACCCAGACCTTTGGAATGACAATTTACTGATTCTGTAGGAAAAACTACTGCCTCAGGAAAAAAAATGGGAAATTTAAAGCAGTGCTTAGCCTAGAGATTACTGTGAATCATTCTTCCATCCCCCAGTTCAGTTTGTGAGCTGCATTAAAAATGTTTGTTTCATTTCTATTAAAGTCCTGTGGTTAAAAGATAATCAAGAGCAAGAAGTATAAATTAATAAAATGAAGAAACGAGTACACTGTTAGCATAAACCAGCTCTCTGCTTTCTCTCCCCTGCTTGAGAGCAAAAGGGGTAGTAGCCAATGCTGACCCAAAGCATTCTTCTCTAAATAAACCTTTCATAAGAAAGAACACAGAAAACAGCACTGGCAGTATTAAATCTGTCTATCATGATCTTTTCTGGTTGTTAAATAAACTCCTTTTATAATCCTTTTACATTTCTTTTATGAAATTTAAGTAAAAAGCTCCTGCTTTTTACCAGTTGGAGATATTTTAAATAAATGTTTGAAGTCTCAAATTAGTTGAGTTCAAAATCCAAACTTGTCTTCATAACTGTCCTTTTCTAAAAACAAGCTGTAAAAATATATCTGCACTTACTCCTATGCTGTCTGTCAATGGTATTCGACTACTCGCACAGTATTCCTCACTAGACAAGATTGCTTGCACAAGACTTGCATTTAAGGAGAATCTAAAGAAGATATAAATGGTCTGTTTCCAGTGGCTTCTTATTCAGTAGTCCCTGATTTTCCAGGGCAAACAGTTCTCTCTTCCATCTTCTCTTTATCTAAGGAAAGATTCTAACAGACTTTCATTCTCAGACTTGTTTCAAAGACAAAAGTCAGCCAGAGAACTCACTGCGGTGTTGTTTGGTTTTTAAATGCACTTGCTCCATACTACTATAGTTTTTATAATTGTTTTCTCTTTACCAAATGGATTTCACTTTTAAGCAATTTCTAACGTTTTATTTAGAAGAAAATCTTGCATCTCCATAAAATGCAGGTCCTCAAGCAGATTAGTCTATAGGACAAAGGTTGTCTCAACTCAGAATAAATAGAAAAATAATCTGAATTGCACCAAAAGCTGTCTACTGTGGTCTTAATAATAGTACTGTAAGAAACCTGATATCACAAGCATATCCTCCCTTCCCATCATCTTGGGTTTGGAAGAAAATGTTGCCGTTGCAGCGCTAAACATTTATTTAACCTGCTTCCTTGTTAAGAAATGTTATGCTGCAAATCTTGGTGAAACAATAGCAGAACTCCTAGAACTCACATAGATCATCTATATTAAGATATATATCCACAAAGACTGATTCAAGAAACCCAGAGCAACAAAGGTCACGTGAAAGTGAGAACATAGACCTTATTTTGTCCCTACATCTTCTCACGTGAAAAATTCCCTACATTACTTCTCCACGTACAGCCAGGCATTTTGCACAGCGGTGAAGTGAGATCTAGGTGTCCCACAGGCAATGGACCATGAAGCTGAACCTCTCACCTTAAGGAATGTGATCAGATAAGGGAAGCTCAGAAGTTGTCAGCTATGTGTTTGTAAAACCATATCTTATTTAACATGACTACGCAAAGGGTAATGTTCTGCTGAACAGTGATGAACAAGAACAAGAGTTTTGAAACAGCAAAAGTACAAGTTGATATCTACTATGATTATGCAAAAGTTCTACTCCGAGGCTATCTTAAGACCAGGCAACAAAGGCAGAAAAAAATGCAAACTGTGCTAATTTTATTTTTGGATTACTAGTGTGTTTCTACACTACCTGTTTAGTGATACGTCAGCATTATTTATTTAATAAATGACAGATAGGCGTTGTACCAGATACAAAAATATACGAACGACTGCTACATATAGATAACAGGTGTATTTATTTTACTAAGAAAACCCTGCAAGCCTGATACAGGGTGATTTTAGTTTGAAAGTAATTTCAAGTATTCATACCAATCACTGGATTCTGCTGTGAGTTTTAGAGGTTTTACTGTAATAGGTCCCACTTAAAAGAAAATTAGCTCTCTGCCCCTTGAGGCTCTGTAAAGACCACGAAGTCCAAAGAACCACAAAAGCACGAACACAAATGAAATCCTCCTAAGCTCAGTAAGATGTTAGCAGTGGGTTACCTCAGGGATCGGTGTTAAATTACAAGTGGAAAAGCCATTACCATCAACGAAGGTGAATTAATTTTCATATTTCAAGCAACTAGCCCTTTCAAACACTGCAACTACAAGTGACTTAGTGAATTAGACTAAATAATTTACAAAAATAAACAGTGCTTTCAGATAATGGATACTGTATTACTGGACAGAATACCCTACTGGCATATAATATAGATAAATGTTGTTTGAAACATCAAAGACTAGAGCACTGGTGTAAAAATAAAATGTTGATTAGAGGCACAGATTATTAACTGTTGCACTAATATGTGCCCAAGGACTTGAAGTCACTATATAAATTGGAAGACAGGAGGAGGGAGAAAAACATACAAAATATCAAAATTTCCTTGCTTGAAGTAGTACATCACAAATGAAACCTCCAACTGGATACTAAGGAGATAAATCCAGCAAAAATAGTTATGAACTTTCTGGAAATGATTCAGTCCCTTATAAAACACAACCATAGCAGACTAAGTTTCAAAATCTAAAGTCAAAATCCATTTCCCCCCACCCAAAATTAAAGTGTATTCAGACGTCAAATTTTTAACAAAAATGAAACTGGTGGAAGAAAATTACCCACATGAGCAAACCAGAACCAATGAATCCGGAGATTGTTCTAACTGGATTCAAAGCACAAAGAAATAGAGCAATGATGAAATAAAATGATCACACAAAAGAAAACCAGAGTAGCAGACATTGCTAATTGAAAAAACAGTTGACGGGTCTTCAGAACCAACTCACTGCTGTAAATGACAGCTGCCTTATCACACCACTTTAGATGTTACAGGGAATACCCTTATACCTATGTAAGTATTCTGAAGTTACTGTACTGACCTCCATAATATTCCAGAATGTAACTCCTGCTTTCAGGGGTCTTAGCATGCAACATTTCAGTAGAATATGCAGAAGAAAAAAACCCAACAATCATACTGTCTCAAGAGCTGGCGAACTTGTATCGCGAGTGTGACTACACTGAACAAAAAGCAAAGTATAACTTTTTAGAAATACAAGCTACCAGAGGGATACTGCACAAGCCTAACAGCATCAGCATATCCTATTCACTGTATTTGAAACAATCAAAAGTAACCCTCTTCACTCTCTAATTTGGCCTAGAAAAGAAATACGGGAGGTGTTTGAATTATCACACCACTTTTCAAAACCACAATGAAGCACAAAACAAGTAGGTAAAGAGTGCAGCTCTTTATTTAATAATATTTAATTATTTAATAATGTTTTCATAACCTCCTTAGCTTTTTCAAAGTATGAAGTAGTCATGGTAATCAAAATCTTTCTTCCAACAGAAAACCCTATTATCTATGACTTAACATTTTTTAAAAAACCTAATTTACCTGTCTATGAAGTAAAGCATCACTGTTATTCACAGGAAAAAAAACCAAACAAAAAACCACCACGAAACCCCCACTCTTCTGTCTGAACAGCTCAGCAATGGGGCCACCTGTTTCACACCACTAAAAGCATGACAGCAGGTTCTTCCAGATGATGCTTGCAATAGCATAATATCTCATCCCCAGAATACAAACCTTTTATTTGACAAAGAAAACAACAACAACAAAAAATGTTTGTTCTTTTGCTTGGGATTTAAAAAAAAAAAAAACAAAACCAAACCCAAAACATTCTCACATACAACATGAATTGCATTGCAGATAGCAGGGATTAATGGAAAGCTGAAAGCTTCTTACCAAGTACCCCAAGGCGATAGTTGACTGTGATGACTATCACATTCCCATAACTTGCTAGAACACTGCCATCATATAAATTTCCAGTGCCTTCCATGTAGGACCCTCCGTGAATATACACCATCACAGGCTTAGGTCCCCCACTGTCCCGAATGTCTGGAAAAAATATTAAGACACATTTTTATCTCAAGAAAGTACCAAAAAAGATACATGCAATATTTTAATTTTTTTTTAGTGATGTTATTTTTCTTGAAGTGTTTCTCAAGCAACATCTTTAACATAAGGAAAAGGGCAGGTGGGCATAAGTGTTTCTTTGTGGCTTGCCTGTAACTAAAGTTCGTATTTTTGAAACACTTGTTGGCCTCAGAAAAGCAGAAGGGAATCAGAAATGGTAACATGTTTGCTCAAATGCAATGGGACAGTGGTCTGATTCTGTTCCTGCTGAATTTGACATAAAATGTCTGCTAACATCAGTGTGAGCTCATTTAGGCAGTCTGAACACTTCCGAAAGCTCAGTCCATCTTTCTGTTCACTTAGCTAAAGGCAATTCACCATATTAAGATAAACAAAATTTCTGCTCATACATAAATTGTTGATTGCTTCCAGTATGTCAAGATCAATAATTTATAAAAAGGGCGTATAAACAGCCGTCTTTTGATAAGTCTGAAGTCCAAGTTTTCAAAAAGTACTTGGAAGCTGTTTAACACTTAGACCTCAAATGGATATTATTTGTAACCTGGGTAGCCTGAAGTTTAAACAGCATGGGTACTTCCTATTTCACTACATTTTGAGAAGAACTGTATGTTATATTTGGAAAAAATAGCTGCCTGGAACAATGTTTATAAATCCCAACCCTGCATTCAAACAGATATCAAGGTTCTCAAAAGTAACATTGAATGCAGGTAACAATTTTAAATCTCAGAAGCTCTGCCATTCTCTCAGACAACAAAATTAGATATTGACATATTGTTTTGAGTTTCTTTTTAATGAAGACATCGATTTGGGTATCCCTCCCCCTGCAAATAGTCCTATTTGCAAATCGATGCATCTACTCAGAATAAAATTTTGAATACCTGAACACCACTGCTCCTTGTGAGGAAAGTTGTTCTCTAAGTACCAATTCAAAGCAACAGTTAGTGGTGGGATAATATATGTTTTTAAAATATTTTTTCTGTTGGACTGGAAAGAAATCAGCTAAGGTGTAAATTTAAACTTTTACATCTGGATTAAATTGTATTTTGATGTCATCTACTAGGTGCCCAGGTCTTTTCCACTGCCCAAGTCATAGCATTCCATAATAGTCCCTAAAAATCAAGAAAGACAATAGCAAGAGAGCATATGAAAACTTCCCAATGAGGAACTGTACTGGGTATTCTGATTTGAAGACTTTTTTTGTCGTTATGACAGTATTCAAGTGACTTCCCTGATTACTCACTTCAGCATTTGAAGAAACCTCTGATGTATTGTTTAATACTTTGATTTGGAGGAATCTTAGTTAAGATGCTTTCAAGTAAGCTCTCTGTAGAATTGTTTGAATCATTTCTGAAGGACTGTAAAGACTAGTTGAGGGCAGTTACACTAGAAGTCCTGCTTTTTGAATTTGCTGGAAAAAATCAGTACAGACATGACTGTTTATAGAAAGCCAGTTGCTATTATTATTTTGATATTGATTCTAATTTGAAGAAAATGCCAGAACAGTCAAGATCAGAAACCGGATCTTCAATATTGGAAATAGTAGAACAATCATTTATTCAAGACCAAAAGGATGATGAAAGGTTGTGCATGAAATTGCTTGTATTGCTTTCCTCACTCAAGCATACAGTAAGGGCTTTCCAACATGCAATTTTCAGAGTGTAAAGCTAAGGAGATTATTTATCTTCATTGTCCATAGGATAGAATTATGAGCTCCTGAGGTTTAAAATCTACACAGAGGAAAAACTCTTTTCAAGTTCATATACTGTTTTCAGTAGATCATTTGTTCATAGTCTATGGGCTTGGGGTTTTTTTTGATACAAATATGGAAGCAATAATAAATTATTAATCTGAAATCACTGTGTGACTGTTCCCAGCAGAAATTGTACACAGTTAATTGTATGCTTGGTGGTAGCACAGGGGGAGACTGTCTCAGAATTCTTCTTTAATTAAAATTACATAGAATTACAGAGCACCAACTGTGAACAGTAATGAAATGTTCGTAGTACTGGCCTGTTTATCTGGAAAATAATATTGGGATATTTAGAAAAGAATAGGTGTCCTTTATCTGAGAAAGGAAGCACACATTCATGAGTAAAATCTGACATATAAAGAAGTGATTCTCTGAGTAAATTCTGCCTATACCATACTTTTGTTATTTCCCACTACTAATATTCTTGTAAAGATTACAGACAGATAAAGACTAATTTTCAGCTCTGTCTATATGCCATGTCAGAGCAGATGACATGCAATATGAATTTTCCTCATGCTGCTTTGCCAAAGTCATCAGTCTTAAGAGAAATCCCTTCTCCAAAAGAAAAATTGTGCTTCTGTGTGTTTTTCGGGCAGTAATGGAGACATCTGTGAGGTTATGCAGTATTCAGCTGAGGCTAGTGGGACTTTGTGCTATGGATTACATGGAAGCTATGGAGCTCTTCATGGGAAGAAGAGGGATCACTGCGTTTTGGTCTTACAGTCAGTGGTTTCATGTCAATTGAAGTCTCTAGCTAGGAATATTTGAAAGGTGCAAATATTCAGCTGGGAGAGTACTGTTTAAGTACAGATGTTATTAGCTAGTGGATATTATTAAATAAGATCAAAGGAAGAGAGCAAAATTCAGACCTTAATCAAGAATTGATTCCTACCTGAAAGAGAGTAAACATTCCCCCATGAAAACTACCATCCTTTAAAACTGAAATGGAGGAAGTACTAAGATAACACTCTGTGAGGAGAATCCCTGTTTTGGTACAAAAGTGGCAGAAAGATGCACTTTTCAAAAGCGTTTATTGGAGTTAAGTGTCCAGCTCAACAAAGAAAATAACTGAGATTTTGGCACTCGGATACTTTTCAAAACCTGACCCTAAATGATTTGATAAGTCTTTCATTTTTTCCTACAAGCTGCTATCAGTCTTTTCTGTGCATGTGCTGGAGTCATCTCAGTAAACTGTAGTTACACTTTCTCACAGAGATTAATAGTTATTCATGGATGCAGATTAACAGTTATTCATGGAAGTGACTCATTCTGAACCAGCTTGAAGAACTGGGGTGCAAATGTGACACGTCTGCCAAGAAGTGTAGATTGACAGACTGATTTAATTTAGTTGCGTACTGCATCTTTTGTTGCATTTCATTAAGTATTGCTTCAATTAAAAAGCAGACACGTTAATATTTTCAAAGACATATGCGGGGATCGTGCTGTTCAAAATCCTTCTCAAATTCAACGCTCTTCTGTTTTTATTCACACAGAAGATAAGTTTTGAGTGCTGTAATTTGTTTGGCTTTAAATTGCTAGTTCATAAAACATCTAAGTAGGCCTTACTGTAGAGCAGAGAATGATCTTATTTATATGACATATACATGAACTTATTACGAGTTCCATCATCTCCTCTCTTCTGCACCTTTCTAATGTTTGTTGCATCTACTTTTTATGTCTGGTCTTAACTACATTACAGGCAATTTAGGAATAGGGCTGTCTTTTATTCTATGTTTGTTACATCACACAACAGGGAATCGGGTCTGACTGTGAATACCAGTCACAATTGTTGTATATAACAAAACATAATTATAGCTTCAGTCATTTGAAGCTGATGTGAATTGGCCACATGACTTAACAAGTATAATTTGCAGGGAACAACCAAAATGGGAAAGGAAGAAAGCCTACCTGGAGACAACTTAGCACAAAAATATAATTAGTTTAGCACAGATGTTACAAGCAGTGTTTTTCTAAATGCTATGAAAAATTGTGACATTTTGATGTAGATTATTAAGTAAATCTTGGGTTTTTGAACATGAAACAGCACAAGAACAGTGGAAAACTTTTAGATTGGGTACTGTAAAACCTATGTGTTCCTTACATAGAATATTATATGGATAGGTGTAGCTCTTCCATAAGCTTTTGTCCTAAAATATTTAAGCAGAGCACGGTACCAATCAGTGCAACTATTACTCATTTAAAAGCCTTTTAACAGTATTTGACCTTGCAGTTCAAATCTATTAGATGCCTCATAGATGCACTGCTATTTTAATAAGCTAGTGCCCTTCTCAGTGCTGATACATAAACATCAATTAATGCCATGTTTTTAACATGTGATATAAAACTAGATGTCCTGACACTATTAAAGTAACTACTGAAGTTGTGTTAGGATTGGCAGTGAGGTTTTAGACATGTTTTGTATTTTAAAATACAGCACCCTTCAATTTCAAATAGAATTATCTCCTTTTTTGTTTGTTTCTGTATCTGTCAAACCAAGGGATCATTTTGTGCACTCTCAAACACTTAACTACCTTTACCTGAAACTGATTTGAGATCCTCATGGAGAACTATATGAATGTATATTCTAACATTAAAAAAGGTCTGTGCTTTTACAGGTAAGCATTTGGAGCAGATTCTCATTAGAGTAGGACCTCAATAGCCAGGTAGGTAGTAATTTTAAATAATTAAAAGATGATGGTTAGAAATGCAAAAGCTCACAGATTTCACTGTACAAGCAATGCTTGGCAATGCTAGAAGTATAATGGAGCCCTGAAGAGATGCATAAATTAAAGGTCTGTCAGAATTTTTACTATGCACAGTATTAATAACATCACTGCAAAAATTCAACATAAACTGAACTGAGGTTCTCAGTGAAAAGGGAAAAATCTAATCGGCAAAATTTAATATGCAAGTGTCATTGGAATCTATATTTGGGAATTGGAATCACAGAACTAACATGAATGGGTGACACTATGGACAGAAATCATGAATAGGTCTATGTGTGTGTATCAGTCAACAAGTTCACCCAAAGTGGTAAGAACTGTGCTACTCCAGCCTGGCTGGAACTCATTAGAGGCTATAATTAAGGCTGGAGCATGAGGTTGCTTTGCGAGGTAGACAAATGTGTTCTGTTGTTTACTGATCTCCGAAGTCCAACAATCTACAACTAGTGCCAGACTAAAAGATTGTTTCTTTCCCTATTTCTTACCATGACAGTTGAAAGCAGATGAAATGCTAAACTTAGCAACCTAGTCTATTTTAATACTAATGGAGTGATAGGGTTTTTTGGAGAAGATCCTCAATTCTGAAATGTGCTCTTGCGCCAATGACGCTACAGTCTGTTAAGCATAAGAAGGGATTTACAGATACATTCTGCATCATTAGCCATTTAAAATTTGAGTGGATTTTTGTTTGTTTAGATTTAAAACATGCTCTGGACCAAGAACTTCTTTCAGTCAATGAAGTCCAATGGCCCATGTAAGACAGAGCATCAGACTAAATGATCAGAATCATCACAGTTACAGCCGGGGAACAAACAGCAACATCTGTTCCTAATCTGTCTCCTTTCTCATAGCAGAGATTGGAATGGAGAAAGGAAGAGTAGAAACATCTAGCAATTCCAGTGCAGACCCCGCTTCTGAGGCATGTACTCTCAGTTCCCTGCTTTACTATGGACATGGCATCTGCATTCCTCAAACTTAGCACCTGTATTCCTCATTTCTAAAAATGGAATAATTGCATTCCTCTATGGCAGAGGGATGCTGTGAGACTGAATACATTAAAAACTGAGAGATGCTCAAATAGCATTGGGGACTAAATAAGGATCTAAGATTGACAGACTGATGTGCTAGGTAAAGGGTGTGTGACAGAATGGTGGATGAGAAGAATTCATTTGTGAGCAATCCTTCATGGATATACCATAGAGCGCTAACTACGTAGACGTCCAGTTCTGATCCCTGAGTACATAGGCTGATTAATGATTTATGTTGCTGTATTTTAAGTCATGCTAAGGATTTTAGCACATGGGAAATAAGGGTGCATAAAGAGTCACTGTCTTTTGCTATAGCCAAATCAAATCAAGGTAAATTATTACCTTACCAAAATTAAGACTAAGATAAGATATTAAGATTAAAATATTTTACTTTTTTAAACCAAACCTTGTTTCTAGACTGGGGAAGGTACAGTTTATTCAACTGCTGAGCAACTTAAGTTAAAGCTTGCATCTGCACTAGGTATTGCTTACCTGCATGTCAGCAAATAGGCAAATCCACCACTGCTATAAAAAGGGAAAGCCCCAATGCTCACTGGTTGCAGGTGCTTTTGCCAGTCTTGTTTTTGGTGCCTGCTCAAGTAGTTCAATACTTATTGAAAAACAGGTAAGCAATTTCAAGTGTAGACATGAAAGGGTTACACAGAAACAAGAATGCATCCTGGCTGGGGAAAAAAAAGACATTTATATAATTTCTGACTTTTCACACATTTCACACTCATAGAATTTGAAAACACCTTCATTTTTTAAACGGCAAATTTGCAGATCATTAGCTGGTAATGTGCACTACTGCCTTTGGGTCTTTTGAAAACAAAAATGAAAAATGATCTAATTAAGCCTGGTCTACTAGTTGCAGCACATACCAGAGATCCAAGTTTGATTACTGATTCCAGTGCTTGTGCTGGCAAGGTTTGGACTGCAATACTGTGGTAGTGACATGTACCAGCAGATGGGAGTGGGATTATTGAATGCTGTTTTAAAATTAAATTTTCTAATCAAACTCTGATGTTTGACTGACACAATACAGAATACTTTCCAGGCATTTAATCCAAGAAGCTGCTATGAAAGATATTTCTTCAGGAAAGGTACAATACAAGAAATGGCCATGGGAGCTCTGAATTTCTTAATACAGAGACCATCCTGGGCATTTTAGAAATCATTGGACATTGTTTATGTAGCATGGATTCTACAGTTATATGACATAGTTGTTTTTCACTGCATAAAGCCCGGTCTCCTTAATATTCCAACTTCATCATTCATTCAGTTCGGTATTTGTTTTATTTTGTCTGCAGTTATTCATCTGTAGATTTTTATATTGAATAAAAACTACCATACTGCAAAAGGTGAAGGGTTTGATGGACAGGTTAGCAGAAATCTAGACAGCTAAGGTGGCTTTTTGCTTTGCCACATTCTTTCCTGCTACTCATACCCAAATACATATGACTTGAAGTTTGTGAACTCCTCAGTTCTGCATATGCAACAAGTGCTAGAGCTCCGATGCAGAAGAGCAGGTTCACAAAAGGCAGGTCAGGTCATCCGATACCGCTCCTCCGCTGAGGGACACTGAAACGCAGGGCCAAAGCAGACAGGGTTTCTACCAACCCAGCAGGCATCCCTGCAGCCTTCAGTCTGTATGGATAATAAAAATTTAAATTTCCCTGTCTCTCTGTGACTCTCAGAAGCAGTGAAAGTCTAATTACTGCCTGCATTCTTCTATTGGCATGGAAAGGAGAACAAAACTGTCACTTGTATGCCAGAGAAAATTAATCCCAGTCCTATAAATTACAGAGATTTATTAATGTTGTAAATGTCTTTCTTCCCCCTAGTTTGACTGCTGTGTACTTACAGTCCTTTCTCTCTCTCCTACAATTGCCAATGTGGGAGACGGGTTTTGTCTGACATGGACACTTGCTCTCCAAAGACCGAGATCCCTACTCTCAATCTGACCCTACATACTAAACTGTTTCCTGATAGCAAACCCTCTCTGCTGAATTTTACCAAACTAAATAGTCTCTTTTAAGTGTGTCTAAGCAGAGATGGACTCAACAAATGTTAAGCCATTAGCATCTGTCTTGGCAATTATACAGCAATTTAGGAGAGCCATTAAGGTCCACTGGATGAATAACCCAGGTTTCAAACTGTTTCTTAAAACACAGTGTTAAAACAAGACAGAGCAACTTTTACAATGGCTAATTCAATATCACAGGTCTTGGAGATTACACAAGAAGGTCCCTTCCAATATTTTGTCACAAACTAATGTAAAAATGACTTGGCCTCATAGAGCTAAGTGGATCTGAATTATCATACTTAGCTCTGAATAATATGAGAGCTTTCAAAGGAGATTTTCAATTAGGTTCTTCTTTCAAATCTTGGGCCAACTGGTAGACTTTCATTCATATGCCTAACATACACATTCAATAGAAGATCGTAAATCGGACATGTATAAATTTGTCTGCTTATTTGTAAAGTCTGTTCAGTTATTGGGTAAGAAGTTAAATACTCATATTTGCCTTCATCTTCTGCGGTAAGACTGCACGTTTCTGTTTGAGTAAAACAGTTAATGTTCTGTGTGATGAAAAATTTCTTAATTAAGAGCCTTGCAGTTTACAAGTTAAGCTTCATCTTAGTATCTGGCAACACCCTCCTCCCCCCCCAAGGTACTAACAGAGAAACAAGTAGCAACTCTATTGGTCTTATATGGTAATTTGTTTTACTCATTGACCATAAAATATACAAAGTATGTGTTTAAGATTCAGAATTTTGAAGCACATCAACTTGAAGGGATGAGACTGCTCAAGAGAAAGAGCCCCTTGTTACCATTTTCATAGCCCTAAAAAAAAATAAAATCTGCATAGCTTATATGATTAACAGACATAATTCATAAACAGAATAATATGCTTGACATTTAAACTTCCAATTTTACTTGGTAATAGGGTTTTCTATGGGTCAGCACAAGCAGATAGGCATTTTTCTATGCTTGTAGAAATCCAAAGGGATGAGATTCCTTTAGACGACATCAGTTTAGCCTCACTGAATTCACTGGTGCTGTGCAGAGCCTCACCAATTGCAAATATTACCTACCACTCTAGGGCTACCTCTCTTCTACAGGAAGGTGGTGTAGTCTTGCATTTCTTTATATTTGTTCATGGCAATGTAAATGCAGAAGGTTTTGTATTTTGGGAAATTCAGTTGCTTAAGAGACACTTTCTAAGAATTTTCTGTATTTTTCCATTTATAAACACAACATTTTATATGTTTATCAAACTGAGATCAGTCAGTGAAAAAAGAAACATCTTTGTACTTGGTGAAATACATAGGGTTAGAAAACATGCAAAAAGGTGTACAGAGAAACTTTAAAAGAGTGTTAGTTTAAATAGTATGGACAAAATTCAGTCAAAAGGTGGGATGCAACATATCAAAAGTCCATTTCAAGAAAACAAAAAGCCTTTCTCTTTAAATATTGTTACTGTTTTGTATCAAAATGTAGAACTTAACAACATTCTTTCTTTTAAAAAATTAAAAATATATATATATGTATAACAACAAGCAAGAAGACAAAACACATCAAAAATGGGAATTAAAAAGAAAAAAAAACTCTTCAAAAGAAGACAAGAAGTCAAAAAAAGAGGGGAGAAAAAAGATTTTCAGGGATCCTTGTCATGCAAATCAGTTTGGTGGCAAAAAAATACCTTCATCTTCAGCACCGTCATTATCACCTAAATCATCTGTCTGTTTCTTTGTAAGGGGACCTAGGATTGAGAACGGAGAAAATGGAGGAAAAAAGACAATTCAAGAATATACAAGACTGAGGAAAAAAAACCAGTGAATATTAAATTCCCATGGATGTTTCAAGAAAAACATTTGCAGGGAGGGAAATCTTAGTTTATAACAACCAATTTTTCATTATGCTTTTCAGATATTACAGCAAAACCTTCCCTAGGGGGTATGGCTATTAGAAACATCTAGCACAAGAATCAAAGAGTGCCCAGTGCTTTATTGTTTTTAAATGAAGAATCAAAGCTTGTTTACTAAAAGCATACCCACCATAAACTATGTTTACCCACTTAATTGTTTTTTGCTGTCATTAGGAATAGTGGAGACAAGAACTGCCAAATAACCTCTTGCATTTGATGCAATAAGGTGGATAATAAATGTCTTGACAGTTGATTAAAACAATATTTTTTCTGTGAAATGCTAATTCATATTTTTTAATTCAACCATTTAAGCTCACGCTTTGCAAAGATAAGCATGGTTTGGCTTTTTTTTTTTTTTTGACACACTCATTCCATTCCCTTTTAAATAGAACGGCAGATTCCCTTGAAACCTTTGACTACCTGCTGAGATATTTGTAAAGAAACATGAAAATCCATATGTAAACTAAAAAAAAGAGTGAAATCCTAGACCAACTGAAGACAATGATTTTTGCCATTGATTTCAATGGGGCCAGGGTTTCACCCACAGTATACAAAAGTTTCATTGAATATGGGAATTGAAGTTTTAACTTGGGCAAGACACACAATATCATAATTCCTTGCTTCTATAAATGGATGGCAAGACAAAATTCTTTCATGCCCAGCACCCGTATTATTAACAAGTATTAAGAGATTCATCATATTTTCCAATGGGAAAAATGCCCGCTCCTTTACTGAGTAATAACAATATACACCAGAAGGAAAGTCAAAGGCTATTCTGAAAATATTTCCATGTCATATTTTACACACTTACGCACAAACAAAAGACAGTTGGAACTCAGCATTATCTTTCCTTTTTTTTTCAGAGCTCTCTCATTTCCATGACATTCTGTAATTTGCATGCAAAAAAGCAATCAGTACAAACACAGGACTAAGTAACGAAAAAAGAAAAAGCCAGCCAAGCACAGAGTAGAAAACAAGAACTTTCTCATGCATAAAATAGCAATAGACAAAAACAACAACAAAAAAGAGATGAACAGTATGTGTTGATATTTGCAGTAGATGTAGGCAAGAGACATGCATTAACTCTAAGCACTACGGAATATTAAAACATTTGTATTTGAAAAGCTCTCTCTAGCTCTGTTATTTTACAGGATATTAGTCATTCAGCATTAAACCTGTCATTTATAGGCAAAATACCATGTATCTGAGTGATGCATTTAAAAAAAAAAAAATCATAAAATGTTTGTACCAGGTGCATGGATTTGAGAAACAACCCATGAAGTAACCATGAGATTTTATCTGTGAATGTAGGAACTGTACCATGTTATTGAAAACCAAAGCTGAATACCTTAATTACTGTGTCAGCCAGGAGCATAGTTTTAAACTCATTCTAAATACAGAATGCTAGAATTATACACCATAAGTTAAACACGAGCATTTCTATAGTCACACCTGCAACAATCATTCCGTTTAGTACAGAGCCTTGGTGAATGCAATACCTGTTCCTAATGCAAGCCCTGAATTGTAATCTTTACAATATATGGTATCTAGATAATGCAATCCTATCCAAATATACACATTCAAATATCTTGCTGCCCATCATTCTCATACCATAACAACTTTACTTCTGAAAGAATAAAACTAGAAAAGTAAAAGATGTATGCAAAGAATAACAATAATTTCATGGTGGGTTTTAAGCACGGTGAACAGGAAGAATGGATTTAAAATTCTGAGAACTATGCATTTAACGGAGCTATGCACTTAATAATGGAGAGCCAGACACAGCCAAAGATATATATACGTACACATTTTTAATGGCTTCTTGTTATCTTTTAAATTTTTAAAAGTCACCAGAAAGGAACAAAGTAGCATCTGGAAAGGCAAACAGCACACATTTCTCCAAATAACTTGCGCAGAGAGGGCAAATTCTTTTCTGGATGAAACCAAGACAACAAATACTACATTTTTTTAATGGCTGGCCTTTGTAAGGTATTTTGTATAGATAACGGTTCCAGATCTCAACAGCAGTTACATAGTGCATCAAACATCTCAGCGCGAATGACTGATCTCATACCATCTCTGATTTTACAATATGGTGAAGCATAATTGAAGCTAGCTATTAAAAATAACCTGGGTAATTTTAGTGTTTATACAGTTGTGAGTTTCTCTGAAAACCATAAAAAAATCAGACCCTCTTCCTTATAATCATGTTGCAATACGCATTATACACGATTTCTTTTGTGAAGGGCCTGACCTATTTTTAAGCTGTCACAGATTAAACACACTTTCTAACACAGCTGTATATCTATTTCACAATACAGGGGCTCTGCTTGCTGCATCCCCTAAGCGGGAGGATTCACCCCGATGGAACATGTGGCAGACCCACCAGGCACCACTAACAGTATCCCGTTAAGAAAGAGATGAGACATGATTTCTGCCACAAGTTTGCTCCAGTCTGCAAATATTATGGACCACATTCATTACATCTCAGCAACAGCTAGCTTAGAGAAACACAGACCAAAATGCTTCCGACAAATTTTCTGCTTCCTGGAGTTACAATGCTATCCGAAGTCTAGAAACCAAAGCAGAGTTTGGTCCTCATGCACCATGCGTGAAACTACTTACCTATTAGCTGTACTTTACCTATACATACAGGAATGCTGTGAAACTTAATTTGTATTTGTAAATTGCTCTGCAATCCCTAAAAGAAGCATCAGCTCAAGAGCCATTGTGCACATGGCTGTCTAAAACAGCATACAGCAACATCAGTGGTTCGATCTTCAATCCTCAAAGAGCAAGCGGAGGTCTGAGCTTGACTGTAGGTTCGTGTTGCCCATTTCATGTCTGGATGCTGAAGAAATTTTCTGAAGTCATGAAAGTAGTATTAAGGGAAGTCCTGGATTAGACTTCCACCTGGTTCAGCAGTAATTCTCATTCTAAAGTCAGTAAGAAATTGCTTTTGCTTCTGATTCTCCAGATAACAGACTACATTGACTATCAGCGTTGCTGTGTCTGTATGATCATAAAAACAGACTGATGTCTTGAGCCCTTACACAGGAAAACATGCTGAAATCACTATCAGGTAAACAATATAAAATCTTATGGAAAGATCCTACAAAATGTAACGGCAATAGTCCTTTTATGTAAAAATAAATCAGGACTGAAATTGCTTAGTAGGTATATAATTTTCAGTTATTTTCTGCAGTTTTGAATTAATATTCTCCAGAAAGTTTATGATTTTGTAAATTAAATGTATCCCTGAACCAGATTTCTTTAGCCCTGACTTTTTATTCAATATATGATTCTTTAGGGTTCTTCCATCATTTCAATATTCTTTTCAGGTAGCAGAAACTAATTTTTAACATAGTGATACTAAGACATGATGGACTAGGAACCAATGAAACAAAAAAAGAGTATATATTTTACAGAACTATGGTCACCAAAAGTCTTTCGTCCACAATTACTTTCCACTGTTGTTCCACTGTAGCTTCTCTTCACCTTTCATGAAGGCCCACTTATTCCTCCTGTGAGGATTTAACTTAAAAAATGGGCATCCATTTAGAAAAGATCATTTTAACTATGTTTAAGACATAAGCCTTCAAATAGATACGCTACCTTATTGTGCTGGCCTACATTCTAGCTAAAGTTTATGTAATAAATATTAAATATCAACAAAGTAATCAGGTACCATAAATAATGGGGTGAAAAAAGGACACTAAAGCCGCTAAAATGCTGATGCAAAGACAATTTACTCATCAAGAGCCTCTCTAAGGTTTAGTCTCATTTAGTCTCATGTTGCTGCATACCCATAACTCTCATTAATGCTAATGGGAAAGTAGACTCCTAAGTCAGTTTAAAAAGGGGAAGAAGCGATTACTGCATTTTATGTCTCCTAAAGGCAATGAATACTCTTGCTACAACAGCTAAAGGAATGTTACGTGCAGGAGGAACTCCTAACGAACTCTCTACTCATTTAATTTAAAAATAGTTCTTACATTATTTAAAGTATTATTCA
The DNA here is from genome assembly GCF_030463565.1 of Pelecanus crispus. Taxonomy (NCBI): domain Eukaryota; kingdom Metazoa; phylum Chordata; class Aves; order Pelecaniformes; family Pelecanidae; genus Pelecanus; species Pelecanus crispus. Next base: position 7,537,167 of record NC_134651.1, on the reverse strand, counting down.
AATATTTATTCTATTTGTATTGCAATCAATGCTAAGGAAGTAACATGATGCATTTTAAAATCTCAATAGTTGACTACTGTATGCTTGCAGATGGCTTTCCCTTGCTCAGAACAAGAGAAATAACACACCTCCTGTCCAGTTAGCTAAAGAGTAATTATGTGCTCAGAAATAATTAAAGTCCAGCCATATTAATTCTGTTTTTTATCATTCCCTTTGATGAAGGACTAAGGTACTTTAGCTCCCAAATACATTAAAGCTGATTATAAATTCTCTCTTTATGGCCTTGATTTGGCAGAAATTATCTGTGGCCTTTTGGACCGCATGTGTGTGGGAGGCATGGAAGCTGTGGATGTCATTAGCTTTTTGGCCTGGGAAAGCTATTCATCATTAAAAAAGTCATACTGCAAGTTGACACCATTTTGTAAAACAACAGTACAAATCCTCTAAACTTAATAAATCTGTGCTTATGTATACAGCCATTGTTCAGGCCAAAATGTTCTCCTTCAGTAATGAGAAAAGTGGGAAAGAAAAAAAGGACCTTTTACATTAGGTTAAGTAGGCTCCATGGATCTAGTAATTTAGAAATCTCCATAGTAATAATCTTTTTTTGAGTTAAGGTGTCTGTTCAATAAAAAGGGAAAGAGATGAGATTAAGACCAACTGCTGAAATAATATAGGTATTAGAAAAATTCACTAAGTGGGTTGCAACACCATGGATTCTGGTAGAGCACTTGTTAAATACAATTATATATTTATCTTTAAACTTAGATAAGTGCATCCATCCATCCATTGCTATTTATTCTTCATTAACTCATTTTTTAATTGAGTATTGAAGATCTGTGAAGTGAAACTACCTCACCTTTTTAGGCCCTACACTCAGATCCAAATATAAAATAACCAATCCTTCGTTATTTCAACTATCATTTTTATGCAACAGACTCTCTAACAGAAAAAAAAAAATGTGCTGAATTATCACAGTCCAGCTGATGTTAGCTGAGGCACAATAACATGTTGTACCTATCTCCTGGTTTTAATTTAAAAGAAATTAATGATGAGTTATAATTAACAATCTTCAAACCTCAACATTTTCAGTGAATTCAAAAATCAAGTTCTTATATGTTGAAATTAAAACGTAACTATATAATAATTTTTCTTATAAATGTAATGACATATTGGAAAGAGACAGCATAATAGTCATCTGATTAATAATTTTACAAAATCATCGTCTTTCATTTGAAAATTAGAAAGCTGTCAGCAAAAAGAAAAGAACTAGAATTCCTTACGAAAAAGAGATTTGGAAGGTACAAATGGCATCTGGGTCTTGAGAAACACTTAACTGAAAAAAACATCTCTTCCGATTATCAAACGTTGTTGCAATAGACAAAACAATCTACTTTACATTTTCCCTTATTACTGCTTTGCTTTCACCACACGCTCACTCCTGTCCTTGTTATTTTCCCCCCTTAAATTGCATTTATTTCCATATTGTATTTATCTGTAGAGTTGTATCAGCAGGGCAAAGGCCTGCTTGACTTTGCTTTTTCATGGTAACATTTGCACTCATGTTTTAACAACAAATGATGGCATAAACCTCAGTCATTTCACATCTTACTACCTGATTTGTGATGACAATCAAGTACTGTAATTAGAGCTGCAAGTAACTCAAATTTGCATCTGCAAGTGAATGACAGGTGCAAATTGAACCCACAAAAGGGTTGCCAACTTTCTTTGAAAATTTACATGTATAAATGCTTTGTCACTAAAGAAGCTATTCTGACACTTCAAGACTAACTCCTGCTGTGTCTTTTATAACAGCATATTGCTGAAGTGTCACACGGAAAGAATGTCTAATCCCGAACCTTTTTATTCACAAGATTAATCACACTGGCTGGATCTTGATTTCCCTTAAATCTGAAGGAACTTCATTACTGAACACTAGATTTGTGTGAATTTAAATGAGATCAGAATCGGGGAATGTAGATAGAGTTTCACTCCTCTGCTTCCCATTTGAGGTGCAGCCTGAAATTCAATGTATTCTCAGAGGCAAAGGCACTTCATGTTCACATGTCCTGTGGAGAGCAGCCCAAATGAAGCTTCATTTCAGGCTCTCTTTAAATCCCATTCCCTTTGCAATAGGCCATTCTAAATCCAATTCCCTTTCTATTGGTTACGTGATAGGCCTTCCATGGAGTCACGCAGCATTACTAGAAAAGTAGGCAGGATAAGTACAGATCGCTGGGTGAGGCACGGTCCCCTGGGGCCCATCCGCACAGCGGACAAGCTCAGCCCTGAGGATGCACACAGCATGCACACCTTGTCCCTCTGGATCTCTGCCTGCACTCGGCACCCTTACAGCGTCCTGCCAGGCAGTATTTTGGATGGGTAAAGCTCTGCTCCACTCTGCCCCTGCACAGCAGTGCAGACACAGCGGTACCGCTCATGTGAACGAGATTTGCCAGGACAGGTTCAAAGACAGCACAGGTACTTTTTTCCTAACTTGCCATAAAATACAAAGCTAATATCCTAGGTGAGCTGCCTGCTAATCCTTATAGGGTTGCAATGAAAACGTAGCTCACGCATGGAGTATGCTTTAGTACAAGGAGGAAGCAATTCAGTGGAAGATCCAATAACCTGATAATTCTAGGCATCATAGCTTCTGCACCACTCTGACTTCTGCTCTAGCCAATGGGGGAAAAAATTACTTTGGAGAGGGGAGAGAGGAGAGAAAGACATTCATTTATTTTCTTTCCAGTGGAAGCAAGGAAAGAAATAGATGCTTATGATAAAGCAGCATCCCATTGGAATTATACATGAGGAAAAGAATGCTTCAAACGTAGTGGGACTCTGCTGGTCAGTGTTGACATAAAAAAACCACAAACAAACAAAAAAGCCCATGCATTTAACCAGGAACACTGCAGTTGGAGTACAAAGCTCCAGAGGTGAGGGATGGGCAGCTAACAGACATGAAAAATGAAATCTGTAAGCTGTTCTATGGCCATTATCATCAGCATTTACCACTCCAGTGCCACCTCACTTGCTTATATCACAAGTCCAGGCAGCTTTTAACATTTTACTTGCATTAATAATTCATATTGTTTTACAGATACTCATATTCCAGGGTGACACACTGCTATAATGAATTGAATGCAACATTACACAGCTGTGCCACCACCTGAGCTTTTAGATCATGAATCAATTCTCTCTCTCTACAGGTAATGGCTACAATCCAGATCCTAATGAAGACTTATGCACATGCTTAACTTTAAGCCTCTGAGTAAGTTCTCTGAAGTCAACAGGCTAAATCTCCTAACAATATAAAGACAGATCCACTACCATTAACAGAACTGCTCCTGTTTGCACCTGAGCCAGGAGGTCAACTCAGGAGTAAAAGTTAAGCAGGAACAAGCAGCCCAAATGTCTAACTTCCCTCAGTTATTCTGCGGATAAATCTAATCAACAAATAAAATTTCAATCTCTTGAACATACCACCAAAGCTCTGTGATGAAATTAAATTTTCTTTTTTATAAATGCATTGCTTTTTAGTCTGTGTACATACAAATAAAATGCTACATTCATTTTCTACAGCTCTCGTAATCAAATTGCTTCCTAATTTTAAGGAAGATATGAACTTCTTTTAGACCACAAGCTGAAAAAAGCTTGCATGCTTTAGCTCATGCAATAGAACTGAAGATCTGTAATTTTAAGATTAAAATTTTCAGTTCCAAAAGGAAGATTTACAATTGCCATTAATATATCAACATTAATCTTCACTTTCTTTCAAAGATATGTATAGCATTGCTGTAATAATAGTGTAAGTCAGGATGCAATAAGTGCATCCTTTGTATAAGGATATACAAAGAGACACAGCTGAGAAAACCACCATCAACTTAGGTAAAACTGCTAAGGTTTATTCTCTTTTTTGCTGCTTTTGTGCGCTTTTTTTTTGTGTCATTTTGTTTCAGACAGGTAGGATGGGTCATCTACAACAATATGTTATCAGACAACATTCTCTGCTACCTCTTGACTTAAATACCAAAATATAATTAAAACCATACTTCAAAAAAAAAATCAGTCTTATTTTACTTTTTATTTCATTGTCCCCTTCTGTTCTCAGACCTGGAATGGAAAAGATTCAACCCAAAACAACAACTGGGCTTACAAACATAACCTTTGTAATCTTGCCCCCAAATATCCCTCTCTGGAAAGAAACTAGCCCAGAACAGCAGTCTCGACAGGGGAGATAGCTTTGGGATTCTTGCACAAGTAATTACCTTTGCTAGGGAAAAACACTGTCAGTCTGCCTTCTACTGGAAAAGCCTTCTCCCCAACTAATTCTATTAACTGCAGGGGCTGGTGTTAGAGCAGCTATATAGTTTTGTTTATGGCACAGCTGAGCATACAGTCCGGCTCTCTTGAGACCCAGTTTCATAGCCTAAATAGCAGAGCAAAATGGTCTTCATGTAACCATGTAATTGAACATTGCAGAGAAAATCAAGTTAATTGTGCATAATATTTTCATATAGAGTTTGGAATATAATAAGTTCTCCTATCCCTTTCCCCAATGTACTTCATGACATCTGCTTTTAAGCTACATGCTTTGAGCTCTATATAATTCACTGTACCACTGCAACCTGTGCAGTATTTTACCATCTAGAAATCCACCCTGTTGCATACCATAGAGATCATTAATAATGTGCAAGTCTTATTTTCTCAATTTTCTGAATGAGCCACTACCAGTAAAACTTAATTCTCCAGCTACTTCTGAGCTGAATTTCTTCAGAAAAGTGGTAAAGGGGAGGAGAATGTTTTGTGTTATACAGCTGACTGCAATCCACCTTCTCACAAACACTCAGCAGACAGACGGGCAAGAAGTTTATAGGCAAAACACCTTGTTGATCAACCTTTCAATTCCCTCATCTTAACTCCAAATCACTGCATTTCTTGCCATGTTTTGAGTAGCACAAAGAAAATCTGATTATATAGCGAGTAATCAAGGTAGATGTCATGTATGCCGAGTCATTCACAGTAGGCTAAATTTGACAGAACTGCACCCCCCTTCATTAATTGTAAAGATTTGTCTTCAGCATTGGCCAGAACTTCCCAATCATCTAATGCATATGCTGGTAGCCAAGCCACAGAGTTTCCTTGTTCTTACTATCATACCCAGCTTTGTCTCTTGTGATCTCAAGGGCGGAGATAATACTTGTGATACTTTACATCTATGTGCATGTACAGTCATATTTAAATGTTTTAAAACATTTACAAAACAAAGTTTCTTCCTGGAAGGTAAAGGTAGATGATTTTCTTCTAGTTATATATGGCTATATAGATATACGTGTACACACACATATACAGGCAGGTTCTCCTATATGACTTTTTAACACAGAGAGATTCTTCCTACAGATTTGAAGCTCTGAGCATTACCAAAATATAAATAGAAATACATAAAAAAATTAACAAATACTGATACTAATAACCTGGTGTTCAGAACTACAGTCTTTCCATTAACTGGGATCTTAAAAAGATTAAAGATACTTCAAGTCAAATGTTTCTCCACTACTCAAAGCATCCATAAAAGACCATTTAATTGGGACTGTGGTCACCAGCTTTTAGAAACATAATTATATCTGCTCTCATTACCACACCTTTTGACAGAATCAAAGTGCATAGCTCTGAGAAACAGTGATGGGAGAACTGAGGGGGCAGCATTTATGTAAAAGGCTGTCAGAAGAAAAGTGCCTTGCCTTACTTATTTTCTTGTATTTACATACTGTATTTTTAGAAGAGCATAATTTTAGGCAGGAAAACTCAAAACATCGCAGCAATGGAGCAGTCACAAAACAAGAACAGCACAGCCAGCACTTGAAGATAAGTGGGATCAAATACTTGTCATAAGAAAAATCATTTTCATTTTGACATGTTTTCAATATTAGCATGGTACTTGTTTTGAAACTACAGTTGACTTGCTCTGCATGTTATATTAAGGATTCCCAAATGGATAGATAAAAACCTTATACTGAATGGAGCATGAAAGGAAATCAGCACATCACTTCTAATCTAGCAGAACTTACAGACAGGCAGTGATACTTGGGACCGCTTATTTACACAGCTACTGTCGACTCCTATATGGACAGGAGGCTCGAAACCCTTCTAGAAGAAACTTTGCCTTCACGCTTACTATTTAATAATTGAATACCTTAACACAGAAGCTGGTGAACAGGAAACGATCATCAAAATAAAACAGATTTACAAAATGTCAAGTCTAGGACTACAATATATTATTTACAAAAAGCATAGCAAATTTAAGAGCAAAATGTCAGAGTAGCCCTTGCTTCCAGTTTCACAACAGCCATTTAGGTGTGAGTTGATAGGTCTGGGACAATCTGATATTTCTAATTCTTTATCTGCTGACAATAACCCTGCTCTCTGGAGGAAAGCAACAAAATGCACAGCAGATAAAAGCATAACATTTCTCAGCATCGGACAAAAGGTACTCTCAACTTCTATTTTTATTTATTTTCCTTCTCAGAAGTCTGTTTGCTTGGGATCACAATATGGGCACTGTTACCAGGGTTTTTATACTGACCTATGTTTCTCTTTTATAAAGCTGACCCTAGTGGGGTAAAATGTAGTTTCTTTTCCCTACCAAAACAGAGAATTTAAATAAACAGTATGGACTACTAAATTATAATGACGGTCCACAGTTTCGTGTATGGGTCCTTTTGATAACAAAATCAGTAGCTAAATTAAATAGGGCATTTTGTAAGAACTACACACATAACAGTTATTTTATAATGACTTTAAGTCTTTAGTGATAACTATTAAGGTTTCTTTGTTTAAGAGTAGTCCCTGATATGACAAGAACATCTTCTGTTTAGAAAGTAAACAAATCTATGAGGAATATTTCTGAGAATATTGGAGCAAATAGCCCTTATGACCCTTTCCCAAGTCAAGCAAAGTTAGTGAAAATATATTGCAGTAATCCAAGCTCCATCCTGCTGAGCAGAATGAATGCCTACAGCAAGTATAGCAAACCACTGGCACCAGAACAATACTTTAGACTATCAAACTACCAAACAAACTGGAGAAAGTGAAAGTTATTCCTGTAACATGCAGCTAATAGCCTGTTCCTATGGGGCAGCAAAGATTGCTTTTGCTTACAGACCCAACAGTAAAGATAATCTCAGTCCTTGTTTTCACTTCAGCATCAGTAATGATTAATTTCCATAGTAGGAGGCAAAATTTTAAATTTACAATTTTCCTTTAAGATTTTAGTCTGCTAGCATTGTGGATTCAATAAAGTTTTGGTAATGTTAGACAGATTCATTCTAGCTCTTCAGCTATGGGGTTATCAGGTACACTGTAAATGAAAGGTATTTAACGTAGACAAATGGGAACAATCCAATTACCTTCAATAGATTCCAAGAGCTTTTAACTCATGCCTTCAGATATACAGATGTGCTAAGTGTATATTAACTTTATGATTTAGATGTAGGAGAAAGTTTTAGAAATGTATGTGGACATAGATGGCTTCTACATTCATTGCTAATGCGAGAGTTAAAAATAATTCTTTCTCCTGGGATTTTCTATGTACAATATGAGTATATCTGATGGAGAAAGACTAAATGCAGACATAATAGTTTGAAAGCAAAAGAAAAGGAACCTATTACTGATAGCAACTCCCCAAAAATAAATAATAAACTGTGTTTACTTTTCTTTTATTGGTGAAATCTGGTTTCCTGGAAACGATACAGGTCAGGATCACTGATATTCAATGATACTCTGTAAGTCTTTTTATGTTCAAAGTTAGATAGTTCTATTCTGTTATCACTGTTATGCAATCTTACACTTTTTGGAAGTAATGATTATAGATATAATAAGACTTCTATATAGACAAAACATGAATGAACTGCTTCATTTAACAGAAGACATTTAATAGTTTTGTATTGTCAGAAACTGTTAAAAAGCAGAGTTGATTTATGTTTCAATGTAAGGCAGTAGAAACAACTTTGCAATTAGTATTATTTGTAAATTAAAACTATTTATAAGGTTATTATTCACTGTGGTTTTTGAAAAGGTTCCAAATGTTCGCATGTTGAGCTAAGCTCTGTCCTCAGTTTGGAACTACTTTCATAGATGTTACAGGACTTTTTCTTGGCCATTCTCCTTCCCTGGAAGCCTTTCAGCTTAACCTCTGACTTCATCCCAACCCATTACATACCATTAGCATAAGAGCAACTTCTGAGTTTTGCAGATTTCTAACAGGCTGTGAATTTTAGCAGACTGCAGCCATTCATTGCAATAGGTTGCTTCTTATTACAGCTGTATAATTGACATCAGTGCAAATCACACCTGAGCTGAGTAACATACACAGAAGCTGAAAGTTCAGTGATGGTTCTAATTCTGTTGAAGAGCTGTGACTAACACTGCAATAACTATCTTACAACTACTCAAAGAGCCTGACATACATTGCAATCAAATACATCATCCCTTGCAGCGTCAGTATATCCTTTATCTTTTAAGGTGCCATTTTCTGGGCCAGTGTCTGTTTCTGGTACCACTGACGAACAAAATAATTTATGCCATAAATTCAGCAAGTCAGAATACACTGGTGTTTCATTAGTGATTAAGTTCTACAGTGGGATATCCAAATTCAATGGAAAGAGCTATAACTTTCGGAGTTATAAGCTTCAAACTATAGAGTATAAATGTAGTTCCCCACATGCAAGCTAGGTGTCTACATAAGCAAGGACCACATCAATAATGGACTTTTCAATAAACAAGGACCATGTAGATAATATAGCCAGTGTAGCCAACAGAACAATATCATACCCTAATGTAGACCCCTACACCTGTAGGCACCATGAACATTGGTGCACTCCTACACCATCTCTCCTCAAACTACTATGGGTCTTTGGAATAGTTGGCTCACACAGACAGCTACAGGGTGACTCCTGCATGATGGTGTCTTAATCTGGAGCTGAATCACGCTCCCAGTTTCCAGAAATTAGAATTGGACAGACATGGGTGGTGAGGAGTACACATCCCTCACATGAAACAGTAAGATTTTTTTAATTTCATTTCTTGATGCAATCAATTTTATAGTTTTATAAAACTTGTCAGTTCATCATTATTTTTTGTGTGGAGTTCATTTCATGCAGACAGGAAGAATTGAATTTATAAACTCTCATTAAAGTGAACACACTGCATAGCATTACACCTATATAAGAGTCTGGTACTCCATTGTCTTGAATATTAGTGCACATCATTGAAAGCACAGATGGGTGATTCAAATAAGTATGTGTCATATGCAAAATTCACTGAACCTTCAAAGTCTTCCAACTAGTTGCATCTGTCATATCTATTATGTCAAATAATAAACCGCAAAGACTATTTTGGGTTTCAAGCTTGAATTAAAGGTCCCCAAGACCCTCCCCTTCAAACATTCTTCAGAGTAAAAATTACATTACTGGAACCTATGAAGGGACAATAAAATATCTAGAAACCTGTACCGATTTGGTAGCAAGAGGCTCCATTTACATCTGTCTTTCTACAACACAACCACTTGCTCAGGCCAAAACAACCTGTAATTTTATACCCACCTACTGAAATTTCACTTGAAAAATGTTCCAATCTCCTTTTGCTAAAAATTTTCCCCAAAGTTTCATTTTAACTTCGAATTTTAATTTTCTTAAAAAGAAAATGATATATTTAATGGACCACAGCTGTCTGGAAAGTACATATTTGATAGGCATACAGTACTAATTTGGAAAATGAGTATGATTTACTTAATGAGTCACAATGAATGTCTGTAAATATATATCCAAGTTCTTTACCAGAGACTAGTCTTGCAAGCGGTATTCCATAGAAATCATACTTAAACACATGAATATCTCCCCTGAAGAAGAATGGAGGCCAAAGCTAACAGCTCCCATCTTCCTTACTGCTTCCATGCTTTTGGTTGATGAAGTCCAAAAATATGATACTGTCAGAGAGTGCAAATATTGAATGCAACAGACTTTCCAAGTTTAACCCATTCTGTAGAATAGAAATCCCATGGCATGGCAATGGACAGCCAGAATGAAATAGCAGATGAAATAGCAGTTCCATTAAAGCCAGGCACCTCAGGCACTGGCCTGGCTGGCTATGAACAATGGAAATGGTTCTGGCATCCTCCAGCACGCTCCCGGCTGCTCTCTGTCCTTCAGGCCCTGCAAACGTGCATTTGCCCAGTTACGTGGCGGGAGAAAACATGGATATTGAGTCCTGGGGAGGAGACAGGGTGGGCAGAATAAGCAGGAAGAAAGTGCATGGGCATGACTGCATCTGTGCCTTAGACGGTCAACAACACTGATTACTTAACAAATCAGTACTTGGTAGGACAATCCTGCTATCAGGTTTCCCTCTCAACTTTATTTTGAGGAAAACTGTATAGAACAATTCTGGCAGTATCAAAAAACATTGCATTTTGTAGATTTCAATGTGAGGAAGGAAAAGGAAGGCATTTTGCATCAAGTCATCCTCCATCTAACAAAGCTATTTGAATAATTAGTGCAGTGCATTGCCAGAAACGTGACATTTCAAACTCAAATCTGAAAACGTATCCATTGATAGCATTAATTTAAGATAATCAGGTGACTAATTGGGTGACTAATAGTGTTAGTGAATAGAAAAAAGAAGTTGACATTGTAATCAGAGGCAAATCTCAGCTCCTAGAAATGCACTAGGCAGACACTGAATACTAAGCCATAATGATCACATACTTGCATCTTATTTGCTAATATAAAATGCTGAAGTATTGAAAATTAGGAGAAAGTATGTTTATTACCATCATAAGCCACCAAGCTGTTTAAAATCTGTTGATTTTTTTTCCTCTTTAGTTCATAAAGAAAACAAACTTTTCAAAACAGTACAACTTGGGCTCAAAGGCAGCATTTGTTTGAGCAGTTTCTCAGAGAGAGTAAAATAATGAAATGAAAATCACCTCATGTACCTAAGGATGGTACATGTTGTACAGATGGGAAATCAAGGCTATGGTAATAATGCGGCAAAGCATTTAAGATTTAAGCATTCGAGCAACTTTAAATACATGAGTAACTCCTGTGAGTGTCATTGGATTCATCCTGCTTACATGAACAGGATGTTCAGAAGACATTTCAGAGAAGATAATTCAGAGAAGTCCCAAAATGTACTTTAAGAAAAAGAATAGAAGGGAAAGGAGATTTTCTGTAGATAGTTGCCACCTGATTGTTTTTAATTATTTTAACAATGCTGGTACTTTTCAGTTAGGTTAATAATTATACATTATGGTGCCTAAAGCTTTTCAGTTAGGTTAATAATTATACATTAAGGTGCCTAAAGCTCTGTGTAGAATTTTCTAAAAAATACATGCAAAGTTGTAAAATTATACCTTAACCATGCCTTTTTTTGCTTAAATATTTTTCAGAACCAGGGATTAAGCAACTAGATAGCAGCAGAATGCCAGGCAACCAAGAAAAACATTCCAAAACAGCTAATTTAACTTTAGGACATGCTAACGAATGTAAATTAATATTTTAAAATTTTATAAAAATCATTTTTCCTTCCTTCTTTCAGTGGCATGATAGTATAGTAACCTCTTCCAGTATGTAAACTCATGAGAATAAAATCACCATCACATTTAACACATTAAAAATTCCTACATCTACTAATACTTAAGTTAGTCAAAGGTTAATGAGCATCTGTGAAAGGGAAACTGAAGTTACTCCAGCAACATTTGAAATCTGTTCTTTTTTTAAAAAAAAAGCATTAAAAACCACATTAAGATGACTATTAAAAATGTGCTACAGATTAATTCCTTCCTTGTTAATAGTAATGATTGATACAGCCAAGAAGAATTGCAGAATTTTTTTTGTCTAGTGTTAAATCTGAAAACGAGCAAGGCAGCGAACCCTTGCATTAAAACCCCTACATTATAACGCAGTAGCTAGATTATAAATGCGGAGGGGTGTATTTACAACTCTAGACCCATTTTAGTAAACCACGATTCCCTGATTATGTGAAATGCCCCCAAATGAATATAAACACAGTCTTTTCTAAAAAAGAAACAGCCAGAAAGCCAGGACAAGGCCCATATTACAAAAGCAAGTTGCAGTTGTGCCCTACTTTACAAGCCTAAGTGGAATTTACATGGTTCATAAGCCTTTGGTAGCCTTTTGTAAAAGGATGAATTTCTCTTTTGCTGTGTTTTTCTGAAACATACACCAATCCTAGGTCAACATTTTGCTATTAAAAAATAAGTAGTTCACACAGCACTTAAACATCCGAGATCTTTTTAGAAATATCGCAGGCATTTGCACATCTATAAAAAGCGTTTTTCAGAAGCACTTGCGGCATTTTATTTTTGGAAGAGTTAAAGGATAAGAGTAACTTTAGATGTAGGTTTCCTTGGGCTTTGGAGGATGAAAGGGATTAATGGAGGGTCACAAGAGGAGGATGGAAGAAGGAATGGAAATAAGAGAAAAGTGCTAGTGGATGTAGTTTATCCTTTCCCTAGGCAGTGGTTAGAGGTGCCTACAAGAGGAAAAAGGATTGACTACTTCTTGCTGCATGTTTCCAACAGTTATTCCAACAGAAGGATGAGTATGGTCAAAATGGGATTTTCCTACTCTGTTTGTTAAGAGTAAGACTAAGGCTGTGATGTCCCTCATACATAATTTGATTTAGTGTAAAAAGCCTAGCTCTTTCAGGCTAAGAGTTACTGGAGTGGCTGGGTAGACTCTACATGCTGCTTGTTTTATTAGAGGATTTGGAATAAAGCTGAGAAATGTATACCATGCAGTTATGTGCTGCTTTTTTTGGAAAGAATATATATTAAAAAGAAGATTGCCAGTAGTCCTTGAGATTTGTGCACAGAAACACTGAACTGGATTTACGACAATTCAAATTATTATAGACAAAGCTATAGCAACTACCTATCAGGTACTTAGTATTGCAAAATGATTCTCCTTCAAGTACCTGTTGCCATATTATCATTTTTTAAAATGTCATTAGGATGAACAACATAGTCATAAGTGTAGGACTGAGTTTGGAATCCTTTCTATTATTTAAAAATAAGACTGAATCATGTTCCTAGGGACATCACCTGCATATAAAGTCCTATTGGACTGGAAAACCTCCCACTGCTAATACAGATCTTTGTACAAATAAGGGCAGTGGGTGATGCAAGTTACACTGCTCTTCTGCTGCACAAGCAAAAGAAAAAATTCCACATATCTAAGAGTATGACCCGTTACTCTGTGAATATTTGATAGACTTTGCAAAAACAGTGCACAGGGTATTGCAACAAACAAGGTTTGTTGAAAATATTTGTATTTTCTTACAAATATTAAGCTATGTATTTTGTGAGTCATCATTCTAAATTCTGAAATACGTTGAAAACAATGCCATAATTAATGTCTTGTTATTAAGTCTGTGCATAGTGTCAAAGGTGGAGGTAAAAAACCCTCCATATAAATTTCAAAAAACAGTATACTATCACATATTTTCTAAGACGGTACAAAATGTAACATTACCTGCCAGGCCTCTGGGCCTGCTAAGCATATAATGAAATAGTAGGGAGTAATACGTACATTTCTGACTATCAGATTATAGGAAGCACAATGCAAAGATTCAAAATATACAACAGACGGCAACTGAAATGAGTCACGTTCTGTGAATGGGAGACATGATACAACTATGCTAAAATTAATTTCTAGACTTCAGAAAACAGGAAACTGAACAGATATGTAACAGAAATGAGAAAATAAACAGATATGCCAGTGAACTGTTTGAGATTAAACCTATCATACAGGCATCATATGATAGCAGAAAAACAGTAGGACCTATTGCAGAAGCATATATCTAAAGACTGAACCTAGGCTTAACATAAGGTGACTTAAGCATAAGTCTCCCACAGCATGGTCAGAAACAGAAGCTTTATGCAGCTTTCAAAGGCTGAGCAGAGGGAAAAGAAAGTCAAAGGTTCAACTACTGTGCAAATTTAACATTAATTGCAATTTATAGGGTTATATAGACTCAGGGTCTTCTGAGATCTGAGCTAGAACCAATTGGAGAAATTTTCAGAGGCACAGAAGGGAGTTAAGCGCTATGTTTCTACTGCCTTTTGACCCTCACTTCTTTCTGCCTTCAACATTTCTTGTTTTTATTACTGTTCTTACAACACTCATGTGTATCTGAGTATTTCTTATAAATGAATGAATTTACAATCACAACTCACCTGTGAAGTACAAATGTTTTTGCATTTCCATTTGGGAGAATGGAAAACAAGTAAGTGATGAAATGGTTTGCTTGAGGTCACATACAAAGTGTGGCAGAAGTGGTTTAAAAATTTCTCATCTCATTGTGCATTCCTCTTGACCAAGCCTGTAAACACTTTGAGCACTTGAAAAGTGAGATGCATTTTATCCACCATCTGTGTGATTTGCAAAAAAAAAAACCCCAAAACCCAAAAAACACCAACAAACCTTTGAGAAGTTTAATAGTATGCCGTTTATTTCTACACAATTTTGCAGAAAAGTGGGGATACTCATTACTGATCAGTTTTTAATAGTTTTGTTTCTGGGAAAAGTGTTCAACATACTTTTCTCTATCTGACTGTATTAGTATCTTGAGGCAACTGCTATTACACAATCTTTTTTTTTTATTATTCTTTTCTTCCAAGAAACAGATTTCCCCCCCCCCCCATCATTTACACCAAGCTTTGACATTTTCTGCATTTTTTGTGACCTTGGGAAAAGTAACTTCATGATTAACACAAATACAAGACAGACCTCAGCAAGAAATGATAGTCTAAATGGTTTCTTGTGAAGCTTCATAATTTAACCTATTATAAAAATTCTCAAAGCAAAATCAGGTTTTTTACATCCACTGGAGGTGGACACCCTTTATCTTTTTTCTGCTGTTAATTTCTTTCTTCATCTGTGTGGCTTCAGTTCTATGATTCTTTTTACAATATTGGAAAGATTGAAAAGACTAAGTTTCTTTTTCTACTCCCCAAATGGGAAATTGTTAAAACGTCGGAAAGGTAAACATCCAAAAGCTACTTATACTGCTTCATCTCCCTTCAGAGTTCATAATAATGCTTTCCCACGTGGCTTCAGTCACAACTCCTCAGCACAGTAATCTCACTCTGTATGAATAAAACCAGCTATTGCACAACACGCCACAGATAACATCTGCTACTGTGCATTGGGCAAGCATGAAAGAGCTGTACCCTTAACAACCCTGTTGAGCCCTGTTCTGTAGGCTTAAGGCAGGCATAATGAGTGTACAACCAATGCTGGCTTACATACAAGGATAAATTAAATGTAGTTTTTATGCTTTTTCATTTTTGTCCCTTATAAGATACATTTAATCAGACAGTAAAGCAATATCCTACTTGGAACTGCAGACTCTTTGGCCAAGACAAAGCACAGCATGTCTTTGTCATCTGATGTGCCTTCCACTGGGGACAATATCATGCACGTTGTTGGTCTTGTACACGTGGTCTTACAAGTCATTTCTGTCTTTCATTCTGAGGAGTCAGTGGAGGATCTGTTCTGCTAAAAAACATAACTTAAGCTTAATATATCAGCTATAGCAACAAAAAAGTCTCTCTGTAGAAAGCACAACTAGCTGAGCAAAGCTAGGCCTGCACCTGTATCGAAACGTGTACGTGGTACAGAACATATTGCACAGGGGATGCTTCCCTCTCATTCAGACTTGCCCTCAGTCTCCCACACTTTGGTCCTGGCAGGCTCCCTGTGCTAGTACTTGCATTCTTTTGGGAAGGCCTCTTATTTCAAAGAGAGCTTTTATTTTTCTCCTACTAACTGGCTGAAGAGTATTTTACAAGGTTTGCCGAGAAAAAGCTACTGTAATGTTTTTGTGTCGCTACGTGCCACCACAGTGAAAAACAATAAAGCAAACCCTTGAGATTTACTGGAAACTATGTGGAAAAAGGGATGCATCCAAAAGCAATGAATGTATCCCCTTTATTTCCCATATCCTGTCAAGGCAAGGCAAGCCTCTGCTACAGAGTCTAATCATGAGCCCAGATACTTGTTTCAAATACTGCAGCTGATACTTACGCCTGCTAAGGGTAAAACCCATGTGAAGGGTGCAAAAAGTCTGTCTTCAAGATCCTGTCATGCAAATCCCTTTGTATTCTTCCTACTCCTCCCTCTTCCTTCTGTTTCCACTTGAACCTTTCCAAATTTCTGCTGGTGCCTTTAAAACCATCTTACAATTTTTTTTTTTTTTCATTTTTCAAGTAAAAAAAAAAAATTCTCTCCAGTTCATAGAAAATTTTTAATAAAAAGTGAGATTGCCTGCAGCTGTCTACCCATTCTTCCACTGTGGTTCTCTTTGGCTTTAGTCTGAATATTGTTCTGGCTGCAGCAGAGAATGCTCTTCTATTTGCAGTCAATTATGTTTAACTACTGTGTCAACAGAGTGTTCTTTTATCTTTATTTTCAGGTCTTGGTACCACATCAGTCCAAATCTCACCAAACTTATGATTTTGGTTCTGTATATTGTTGTTTCCTGTCCCCTTTGGGAAACCTGTGCGGCTAATCTTTGCGTGCTACTCTCTCTTTTGAAGTCCCAGTCCTAAACAGCGTTATTGCTACAATTGCAAGAGTATATGTGAGAACTGTTTGCAATGTTCCCTGAAAGGGTAAGTACAGATGGATAAGAAAAGGAATCAAGATATTGGTAATTAAATCCAGGTCTTTATCATTGCAGTTCAGAACACTTAAACCTGGCAACTGACGATTAACTTTCAATTCATCATTACAGTTGGTAAATCATCTTCAAACAAGAGATCCCTGTGGGGACCCCAATGTTGTATGGTCATTTCCTTTTTTTTTTTTTTTCCCCCAATCTTATCCTTTAAGCTGATTTTGAAAGTCCTTTCCAAGGTTTTTGGAAAGTTACAACTATGCTTTGCATCTTTTGTGTGATTTTATATATCATTGGAAAGTATATGTATTTTGAGGAAGTAATAAGTGTTTATTCTTTTCATTCTATCAGCTTTGCTTCTGTTTTTCCTATAACTCCTGGTGATTTCGTAGCATGTTTAGAATGGATTTTTATATCTTTGTCAGA